>NC_132880.1:43252841-43522841 GCF_030463535.1 Salminus brasiliensis | reverse complement strand
GCGTCTGTGGTTGAAGCTGCTAAACTGAGAACATCCATTTGTGAGGGGGAAACTCTGTTATGCAGCTCCCATCAAGGGGGCGTGTTGGGTGTTCATGAGTCTTTCAGGTAGGATGTTAGCCTTAGAGCTAACCTAGCTAGCTAAGCACTCTACATGTCCACTTCATCAGAGCTTCATAACTGAGCCCTTTCTCTGGGTAAGGATGTTCTGGTGTTGGCTTTCCTCCACCAAATGGTAAGAGCAGGTGTTTTGGTGTTTTTATGCCAACCAGTCATAATTAATTGTAGCTTTCAGAAAATGATGCAGATGAACTGCCACGTTTAAAACCCTTAGTAACTGAGTGACTGTGTGGTTGTGTCTTGTGTAGATCAGCATTAATCATCCACCTGAAGCTGAACAAAGCCATCATTTCTGTCACACAGCTCTATCCCACCACTGAAATTCCAATCCATCCAGTCTGTCAACTTGATTTCTCCAAGGAATCCTTAGACTGGTGTAATTTTACTGCTGAATTGAGTGAAATGAAACTGCTTGGTGACATTTGTCACAAGCGGGTGGGAAAGCTTTTAACTGGCAGCAGGTAATCCCACCGTATCAAACCTTATTATATGACTCACTTAAGGAAACAGTGATACTGAAACCTTGAAAGCTAAAAGGGTCTATCTATTTCACCTGACCATCGCAAGTGTTACTAAATATGCCCTATATGTATAAATGTTTGTGGACGCCCCTTCTAATGAATGCATTTAGCTATTTTAACTTGCATCTATTGCTGACACAGATGTGTAAATGCACCCACCCACACACACACAGCTTGTCTAGTACCTGTCGAGAAGTCCTGCCAATAGAATAGGACTCTCTGGAGTAGATAAACATGAACTTATTGGCACCATGCTGCCTAATGCCAGGCATGGAGTAGAAGCAAGGTGAAGCAAGGCAAAGTTTAAAATAAAAGCACATTAGTACTTTCCAGAAATCTAGCATCTAGAAATCTAGTTTTTCTTTAAGAATACTTACAATTAAAAGAAAGTTACAAAAAAAAGTTATCACTCTCACCCACTGGCTAGCAGTGGGTAATTGACTGAAATCTTACTTTAAGTTACGCCAGCATTTAAGCAGTTAATCAATCCTATCTGTGCTAGCAAAATGAAAAATCCCCCAGAATTGAGCTGTGGAGCAGTGGAAGAACTGTGTTCTCTGGAATGATGGATGGTGCTCCATCCAGTACTTTTGGGATGAGATGATGTGGCAATCATCCAACATCCTGACCCCACTAACGATCTTGTTAATGCAATCAAATCCTCACAGCAATGACAAAAAATCTTATAGAAAGCATTCTTCCCTGGACAGTAGAGATAATCAATCCAACAAAAGCAGGATAAACTCTTTTTAATATCTAATATATTGTTTAAAAAAAACAATAAATGAGCAGGTGTCCCAATACTTTTGTCCATGTGTTGCATCATGATTATATGGAGGAAAAAAATAAAAAGACCTGAGAAAGAAAGACAGGAAGAAGGACTTCCCTAACTTTTAAGTATGTTCATGTGACATGATTTAGCAAATGTGGACCATTTCAACCAGCCCATTGACAGTGAAGCGGACACGCGGCATAACAGGCAGCTGGTGCTTTCAAATCGTATGAAATAGAAAATCTCCAAAAACATGAAGGTTTTGAAATGACAGTGATGATATGAACTTGTCCCAGTGATGTTATTGTGTCTTCACAGCCATTTCATTTCTGCTTTCTCCGAAATAGGATGGGCTGTCAGTGGTACATGTGTGTGTATTACCCAGTGATGTGTTTTCCTAGACCCATACTGACACACTATTACATACAACCAGTCCCTGGTGATGTGAATGACTCTACCCACCCTGACACACAATCAAATCTCCTAACACATTTTTAAGAGCTACTGTTTTAGATGTGTGGCTTTCTGTGACAGCTCTCACTTTCTCAAACACACACACACACACACACACACACACACAATTAATTTCCAGGTGCTTTATTGCACTGGCGTCAACACATTTGTCCACTTATTATGAATAAATCTGCTCTTTTCAGGTTCGCTTCTCACTCTCACTTTTGATTCAACTTGCTAGCCTTAAAAAACATGGGGATGGGTATTCACACTGATCAGCCATAACATTAGGACCACCTGCTTAATATTGAGTAGGCCCCCCTTGTGCTGCCACAACAGATCTGACCGTTTGAGGCATGGACTCCACAAGAACTCTGAAGGCATCCTGTGGTATCTGGCACAAAGATGTTCTGTAGGGTGTGAGATGGGGCCTCCATGGATCATATCAGTGACCCTGTCTCCTGTTCACTGGTTGTCCTTTCTTGGACCATATGTAGTCTGTGTTATTTACATATGAGTTTGACTTACCACCCCGTCACACTAACTTGTTTTGTCTATAAAGAATGTACTATTGCTTTACTAATAAACACAAGTCAATAAGGAGACCATAATACTCTACTCTACACTTCGACCAAGTATTCTCGGAAGAGGAGGGTCTTCAGTCTGGGTTTGAAGACAGCGATCGACTCTGCTGTTTGGACACCCAGGGGAAGTTCATTCCACCACTTCTGTGCCAGGACAGAAAAACACCTGGACGTTCGTCTTCATTTGAGGTTTTGAAGCAGCCAGGAAGTTATTTTATGTTGTGTTTTTGTTGCTTTTTCATATTAGACAAGCTCAACCACCCTGTCACACAAAATCCATAGAGAAACTAGTTTTCATTTAAATGTTTTTGCTGTTAATGCAAAGAAAACGGTGTTTTAAATTGATTGGCATGCTGGTAGGTCAGGAATTTGACCACATGAAGAACCGCTGGCCATTCTAGTATAGAATTTACCTTATCCTTTCACCTTCCTCCCTGTGATGTTTTTATGAATATGGGTCCTATGTCTGAATAAAAGGATAATATTAATAAGGATTTTAAGCTTTAGGTGGGAAAGTGTGTTTTTTGGAGGGTGAGGAGGATGTTATGGAAAAAAAGTGTTTGTTCTTGATGAAAATGTAAAAAAGAATTGTGCAATGGAAATGTCACCCGTATCAAAGGATGACACCCCCCACCCCCCGTAAACTCTGACACTTTTATGAGATTAGAGACTATAATGATGACTTACATGAGCGCAGCCTGCAGTTCTGTTCGCAGCATTTCCTAGTCACCCAGCCACCCTGTCATGTCTTCTACTCTTATGCCCGTATGGACAACAGCTATAATATATATATATATATATATATATATATATATATATATATATATATATATATATATATATTATATTATTAATTGTAATTATTCTATAAATTGTCTAGGCCTATTGGGTTCCCTCCAAGTACAATAGACCTATTTAAAAGGTTAACTTTCTTTAGAGATGGTCTCAGATGTCCTCTATTGGAATGCCCAATAATAACAGAAATAGTTCATATTTTAATGTTTTTAAAAGGTATCAGTTCAAATTGAACCTTAAACATTGCTAAAATTGCAACACCATAACTGTATATACAGTGTGTGTGTGTGTGTGTGTGTGTGTGTGTGTGTAAGAGCAGAGATTTAGACATGAAAGGGGTATCAAAACCACATTATGTAAAGCTGCAGTCCACTAAGATGCTTACGTGGCACACTCACTCACACTCACTTTCGTCCGTGTCTGCTGGCCGCTTAAGCCTTGACTTCCCACTCACTCTCACTTGTGCATGCACGCATGCAGGAAAACACAAATAGACACACACACACTCACACTCAGTACTCACAGCATTCAGAACATTGACCATCCAGGTCAATTCGAAAAGCTGTTTGATAACAGAGGTAGAATTTAAATAGAGTGTGTGACGCAGCCCGTTATTGAAATCCATGCTGTAATGTCATTAATGCCATACACACATGTTACATCACCAGTACACACACACACACACACACACACACATACTCACTGTACTCAATAATCGACAAACAGGTGTTCAAGGTGAAGGGAGGTGAAGGCTCACTGGTAGCTGCTTTCAATAAGAGATTAAGTGGATGGTTATGTAGTGATGGACTCTGACTGGATGAACAACTCTGGTACATGGAAGTCTTTGCAGGTAACAGCAAGCAGAACATGAGCACATTCACACACACATGTGCAACTCAAAAGCTGCTGTTTCTTTATCAACAAATAATACACATTGCATAATATGTCATATAACATTTAAAAGCACTTGCTGGGGATCTTTAAAGGTAAAGGTATTTGTCCCTGTACAACGAAAGGTGACCTCTGCATTTAACCCATCTGGTAGTGAACACACACTCACACGTGTTAGGGGCAGTGAGTACACACACACAGAGCGGTGGGTAGCCAACTCCAGCGCCCGGGGAGCAGAGATGGTAAAGGGCCTTGCTCAAGGGCCCAACAGTGGCAGCTTGCCGAGCCCGGGAATCGAACCCACAACCCTGTTATTGATATCCTGGTGCTCTAACCGCTGAGCCACCACTGCCCCGTACATGCAATCAGTACAATAAGACACCAACCAACATAAGGGCCTTGCTCAAGGGCCCAACAGTTGCAGCTTGCAGAGCCTGGGTATCGAACCCACAAGCCTGTCATCAACAGCCCGGAGCACTAACTGCTGAGCCACCACTGCCCTTTCTGCTGAGAACAGAAAGCTAAGGCTGCAGTGAGCACAGGCTCACCATAACTGGACAATTGAATACAGCTGATGAACTGAGGCCTTACCCAGAGGTGCCACCAAAACAGCTCTGACCCCCTGTTGAGGCATAAATTCCACAAGACCTCTGAAGGCATCCTGTAATATGCATGACACCAAAACGTAAGCAGCAGATTCTTTACAAGTCCTGTAAGTTGTGAGGTGGGGTCTTCATAGATCTCATCATTGAGCCTTCATCTGGAGATTGAGATCTCTTTCTTAGAGCACATTTAGTAAACCAGGAACACCCCACAAGACCTGCCTGATGTTTTGGAGTCATCTAGCCAGGCTTTCCCTTCAATAACTGACTGTTCACTTGCTGCCTAATATGTTATTCTCTCTGGTACATCCCAGCTATATGTAAAGAAAGCTGGAAAATGCTGGTGTAGGCCTACCTCAGTGTCTGCTGTTACAGTGGCAAACCAGTACATGCTGTGGATTACCTGTCATATGAAAGGATAGGAGTCATATGTTCTAAAACGGAGTCAGATCACCTCATATTTTCCACTATGTAATTATGACTTGTGGTCACTCTGTAAGAAATTCTGAAGTTGCTAACTCATGCTCACCCCTACAACATTATTACAGTAACTGCCCACAACCTCACAGTGAGAGCCTTGTGTTATTGAAACAAACAACTACAAACCTTATCCATTAACCCCCATGAGGGCAGATTTGGGTTTGCAGCAGCATCTCAAATTACAGTTATTCTGAAACCTGTGTTTTGGTGGGTTCGACTGGACAGAAACCTCTTGAACATGTTATCTGAGGCTACAGTCTGTTTAGTAAAGACCTCTGAGGATGATGTCAAATTATACTTCATCTCATTATCATCTCAACTGCTAGTATGTCACTAAATCAGCTGCCCTGATCAATGCAGGGGACCTGCACTACCTACACCTAGCACTAGGCCCAGCTGGGATTATTTTGGTGACACTTTGGTGACACCTGTTTTTTTAAGTGGTGCGTTTTAGATGAACACTCTCAGGCAGACTCAGATATCAGTAATGTATCAACTATGTAACAGCAGATCAGCCCTGAACACATTCAGCAGATCATCAAGAGGCATTTAATGATATGTGTGTTTAGGAGTGTCCAGGTACATATCTGTAGATGTTAACCTGAGAATAACACGCCGTCTCAACATCCTCAACAGGCTGTCAAAGACCTGCTGCTGACCCCAGGATTAGGTTTTGATCATGGTTAGGGTCAGGATTAGGATTATGTTTAGGCTAAGGTTAGGTTAGGTTTTATGTTAAGGTTATAGAGGGTTTGGATTAGGGCCAGGGTTAGGATTAAGTTTTGGATTGAGATTAAAATTAGGACAAGGGTTAGGATTAGGGCCAGGGTTAGGACCAGGTTTTGGATTGAGATTAAAATTAAGATAAGGGTTAGGATTAGGGACTCAGTTAGGTTTAGATTTTAGATTGAAATTAAGGTTAGGGTAAATGTTAGGATTAGGGCCAGGGTTAGTTTTAAGTTTTGAGTTGAGGTTAGGGTTAGAATTAGGTTTTGTGATTGGGTTGGAATAAGGTTTAAGATTAGGGACACATGATTACATTTTAGATTGAAATTAGGGTTAGGGTAAAGGTTAGGAAAAAAATATTCAGAAATTAAGAAAAGAGTTAGGATTAGATTTTGAGTTGAGGCTAGGGTTAGAATTAGGGCTGATATTAGGATAAAGTCTTGGGTTGAGGTTAAGGTCAAGGTTGGAATTAGGTTAGGTTTAGGATTAGGCTTTGTGTTAAGGTTAAGGTCAGGGATATTAACAGCAGATCTTAAAGAATTTCAGATGCTTCACTTTTGCTACTGACATTGTTGACATGTTTATGAGTTTATTCATATATAATTACATGATATAGTTTTATTATTATAATTTTATTATAGTATTTATTTATTATATTATTGCATCCACTTATTACTTTGAAATAAATAGAAAAGGGGCAGACTTGCTTTTGCTGGTGAATGTAAATCCAATGTTCATGTAATTCACTGTGTAACTGGTGATATATGTAATTAATTTATTTATATATTTGTGATTAGCAAATTAAGCATAAAAACTCCCAGTTTGAAAGGATCATCTTCAGCATTGTCTTAGATGTTGCTCTTGGAGAAAAATCTACGATCAAGGAGGAACATTTTTCCTTGAGTTATGTGCCTTTCTTCCTGTCTGTTACGACACATGATAGAAGACTCTACTCACTCTGCAAGAGCGGAGCAGGTGCAGTAGAGTGGAGATCTGGAGATAGCCATGTAGACCATAAAATCCTTCCTCACAAACACTCTCTCTCTCACACACACACACACACACACACAGTTTTTACCTCCGCTCAACAATAGGGGACTTTCATACAATCTCACTCAAAATGGCAGCTCAATGAGGGCTCGTCAACCGAGGAAACGTGCCTCGATCCGTTCTCCCGGCTTTGCTGTGTGACTTTCTCTCTCAAACATCCATCTCATTCTCTCACTCGCACTATCTCACTATCTCCCTCCTCTCCCTCACTCTCTTATCTTCCTCCCTCCATCTCCTCGTGTTTGGCAGCTCCTACAGCCCAACAACAGTGTGCTCCAGTGAGAGAACTCACAGGATCCATGAAGCACATTGAAAGTTTAGAATGGAGTTTCCAGCAGCTTCATGCAGTTTTTTGCCCAATTAAAAACAAGCAATTTAAATAATTATGACTCAATTAGCTGAACGTTGGATTACATGCATCAGCGTCGAAGTGCTAATGAGCCAAAACCTGCGCTTAATGACAGCATTTATCTTCTATTTTTTTAGTCCATACTTAAAGCCGACCTAAGGCCAGGTCCTACTTCCTGTGTCATGGCATCAATCATGTGAAAAAGTTAGGACACCCCCTGAAACCCTTTGTCTTTTTGAACATATTTAAACATCTGGATATCTGATCTTCAGTTGAACAGCTCTGAGAGATGGAGGTTATATAACTAAACACACACAACTCATGAAATCAGGGCAGGACTCAAGATTCAGCCAACTGGTTTGTTCTCTATCTGATGGTAGACGCTGTACTTTGACATCAAGCTGTAGTTAGGATTATGCTTTAGAGGTTATGGTAGCATTAGGGTGAGGTTTTAGATTGAGATTAGGGTTAAAATAAGGTTAGGATTAAGTTTTGGATTGGGTTGTTAAAATAAGATAAGGTTTATGATCAGGGTTAGGATTAGGTTTTAGGTTAAAATTAGGGTTAACATAGGGTTTCGAGTTAAGGTTAGGATTAGATTTTGGATTGAGATTAAGGTTAATATAAGGTAAAGTTTATGGACAGGGTTAGAACTGAGTTTTAGGTTAAGATCAAGGTTAGAATTAGGTTAGGGTTAGGATTAGGTTTTGTGATTAGGTTAAGGTAAAGGTTAGGATTAGGGCTGGTTTGGATTTGTATTGAGATTGAGATGTGGATTAATGTTAGGGCCAGAAATAGGATTGGGTTTTGAGTTGAGGTTAAGGTTAAGACTAGGATTATGTTTTGCGTTGAGGTTACAGTTAATATAAGGTTAAGATTATAGCCAGGGCTAGAACTGGGTTTTAGGTTAAGATTAAGGTTAGAATTAGGTTAGGGTTAGGATTGGGTTTTGTGATTAGGTTAGAGTAAAGATTAGGATTAGATTTGTATTGAGATTAAGATATGGGTTAGGTTTAGGGCCGGGGTTAGGATTTTGTTTTGAGCTGAGATTAGGGTTAGAATTGGTTTAGGATTAGAATTAGGTTAAGGCTAATATAAGGTAAAAATTATGACCAGCACTAGAACTGGGTTTTAGGTTTTAAGATTAAGGTTGGAACTAGATTAGGATTAGGACTACGTTTTGTGCTCAGATTGAGGTAAACGTTAGGATTAGACCCAGATTTGGATTTGTATTGAGATTAAAATGTGGATTAGGGTTAGGGCCAGGAATATGATTAGGTTTTGAGTTGAGGTTGAGGTTAGGACTAGGATTAAGCTTTGCATTGAGGTTACAGCTAATATAAGGTTAAGATTATGATCAGGGCTAGAACTGGGTAATAGGTTAGGATTAAGGTTAGAATTAGGTTTTGTGTTAGGAGCTACCTGTAGGTCCTTTAGGATTGTTGGAGAATTCTCTCTAACCATGTTCTGATCATCTGCAGCTGATGTGCTGAGCCTGATTCTAATTTTAGACATTTTATGTAGTAATAAATGTAAAAATATAAAAAAAGCTTTTCCTCACAGCAAAATTGCATTTCTATTAATTACATTTTACATATGATTTTATTTTTTTTGTTGTATGTGTTGGTTATATTACCCCCTTTGGTTTTATTACCCCCTTCTCTTAAAATCCAGATGTTTAAATATGTATATGTAAAAAACAAGCGATTATGGCGATGTTTCACATAAATGTCAGCCCATCAACCCACTTAGAAAGGCTCTGAACTGGACTGTTGAGTTACTCTACCCACTGTACAACAGAAAGGCCAGTGTTTTGTTACTGTGTTACTTTCACTTGAGTAACAAAGCTCATGCTGCTAGGCACATGACCGCAATTCAATGCTCCACCATTGTGCCAGTGCATGATCTTTAAGGCTTGTGACCTTGATGCTAAATCTGGCCCTGTAGTGAATGACTCTCCTGTGACAGCTATCCTGAAAATAAGGTTAAATTTGTAACCCATTACTGTCCATATCTCAAATTCCAAAGTATCATACATTCTCTTAGCTTTCTAATCTGAAGAGTTTCTAAATCAATCAAAGCATGTGTCTAAAAGTGTGCAAGCATGCTAATATATCAAAATAAGTCTGAATATCAAAACCACGTGCATAATATTGCGTTGATCCCCTTAATGCTGCCAAAACAGCTCTGACCCGTCCAGGCTTGAACTCAAGTCTCAAGAGCCTTTGAAGGTGTCCTGTGGCAACTGGCCCCAAGATTAACATCAGCAGTAAGTCCTTTACATCCTGTAAGTTGTGAGGTGGGGCTTTCATGGATCTCATCTATGAGCCTTGGGTGCCCAATGATCCTGGTGCCAGTTCACAAGTTGTCTTTCCTTGGACCACTTTTGAGAGATACAGACCACCGCATACCGAGAACACCCCTTAAAACCTGCCATTTTGTTCTGACCTACAAAACGTTTAGCCATCAGAATCTGGCACTTGCCAAACTGGCTCAGAACCTTACTCCTGCTGATGGCTAGACGACTGGATCAGAACCAAAACGTCTCCAAAACATCAGGCAGGTCTTGCAGGTTTTTCCCTTACTGCTAATTAACCCACCCTTTCATAACTCCCCTAAGCACTGGCAATGCTCTAGACTCTAGGAGGGTCAGGACTTAACACACATCACCTTTGATACATGCAAAGCCAGCCATCGCCTCTTTTTTTATACTGCCACTGATGCGACATTGCCAGACACACTTGGAGGAAAGTGCTGGATCCCCAACTCCGCCACACCAGCTAACAGACGCCCGAGCCAGCCAACAGAGAGCTTAAGAGAGTGATGAGGGGAGAGAGCGCCATCTACCCACCCGGAGACAGCACAGCCAATTGTGCTCTCTCTGACTCCGGCCTCTGATGGCAAAGTGGCCTGGGTTAGGGATTTGCAACTTGCATCCCCCAGGTCATAGCGATTAGACCGCTGTGCATATAACCGCTGAGCCACTCAGAGCCCCTAAATGTAGAAGCTGAAGGTGAGTTTAATAAAACTGAACATTAGCAGATTAGCAGATAACAGATAGTGTTGAACTCACAGTAGAGTTTCTACATTAAGTTCAAGGACATTGCTGGCGATGTGATTACAACTCAGTGGCATGCACTGCTGAGAGGTTGAATTCTTGTTAAATTAAAGTTCTTTGAAAATATCAGAATTTCAAAATACTTTTGCACTCAGTCTTTGTTTACATATTTGTAAAAAAAAAGAAAATTAAATTATTAAAGGAGCCTTTGAATGTTAAATTGTATTTATCTTGACATGAGAAGAGTTCGGTGCATGAAAGTGACACACCATGAACCTGAAACACTGTTATGCCCTGTTTCAAAGGCAAAACCTATGTAAATAAAGTGGAGCTGTAAAATGTCGCAGTTCCAAAACTTTAAAAACAAAACTTTTCTAATTTCTAATTTTATTTACGCCATCAAAATTTACCTACACTTAGCACAGCTGAAGCTGGAGCCTTTGGAATGGCTAAAAGATAAAGCCAGGCCGACCGGCTACCATCACTTCAGCTAGCTAACAGGCCAGGGCAACCAGGCCAACTGAACACAAAGAGGACCCAGACAGGTTAGCAACACTATTCAGTAAGACTCATAAATGTTAATTACAAAACAGCGCTAAACTATGCTAGATAATGTTAGACTAGAGCAGAGCTCGAACATTCTTTTTCATGAGCCCTCCCTAAAAAGGGAAATCAGCATGTTCATTCTGAGCAAAATAATAGGGTGGTAAACAGGCATCTGAGCATTTTTCACCTGAACTTACTATTTTTACATCAAAGAATAATTTAAAATACTAATTAATTCATTTTTGTCACCATTAAGGAAACGTTCAATACTAGAAGTTATGTCACTCCCTGCTATGTCCTGCTATGAAAAGGAAATCAAAAGGAAATCAAAAGTGTGGGTGTCCTAGTTTTGTGGACTTTGTGTATGAACTGCTCCTTTCAGATTCTGCTGCAGCTCCTCAGTCAACTTTAAACGTGTACTGGGCCACTGAAAAGCTTTACACTCGAGCCATTCCAACACAGACTTTCAGGCCCAATTAAATTGTCCGTTGTCCCGCCTAATAATTGAGCTGTACTTCGTTCCAGATGGCTTTTTTTTGTGTACCAAAGGAAGTAATTGCTCAGGTCACTGAGTTCAGGTGGAATTATTTTCAGGGACTGCCTGAAATAATTTCCAAACACTGACTGCTGCCAATCAGCTCCTAGTGCTGCTGATCTGCTCTTTGATGTGGTGGTCATCTGCCCTCTTGTTTAGATCATGAAATCAGTGTGCTCTACAGGGATTGACCCTACACCCCCCCTACTTGACTTTCCTAAACAGTTCCCATCAGAAACAACACAGTAAGAACTATTTCAGACACTGATTAAAGAGGATGGTCCTTAATAACACTTTGTGGGCAGTAGGCTTACAACTGGACTGAGCTGGATTTAAGGAGGTGAATGTTGTCTTGAATTACAAGAAAGCAAGGCTAGTGTTTTGCTGAGCATCATGCATTAAGGTGTATTTAGGCTAATAAATATAAACAATTTCACCAGTCAGAATCAGTCAGATATTTACAAGTGCTTTCAATGTAAGTCTCTTCTGGCTTTTGACATTAAAAAATATACTGTGGTCAGTTTACAGTAACTAGTGGTCCAGCCTTCTCTACTCCTTATCAAATTCCTCATAAAAAGACACCAGGCCTCGAACCAAGCTCCATCAGGTGGCTTTTCACCTGCTGTCCTTCAGTTGATGGTTGATGATTTAATCTGTTTTCTGTAAAATGACAACAATGACAACAATAAATGGCTAGGGTAGAAAATAGAAGATCCTAGATTGAGTTCATATTAGAAAACTGTGCAACACTTTCTTTATGTGTCCATTAAAATGCTCATGAAATGCCCTTATTAGGCCTTAGCTGGTAATTAACTGTCTGCTCTTGACTACTTATTAAGCAGTGAATTAAGCGGTGAAGTGAGTATTTTTTAAGAGCACTGTTGTCTGGTGTCACGGTGTGGAGGAGCTTAGAGGTGGAGGCGGATGTAGATGCAGGTATTTTTTTAAAAAGGAAAACAGAACAAAAAGGCTACAAACTGGAGAACTGAAGAACAAACCAAACACTGAGTCTAAAAACGAAAACAGAACAAATAGGATGAGCAAACCTAACCAGAACTAAAACTAACAAACCAGACAGACAGACAGACAGACATCAAACAGGCAGGCCATGTCAACAAACTGCAAACTACCATAGAAACACTTACGTTTTAACATACACAAGACCAGACAAGGGAAGGTTGAAACAAAGGGGTACTTATACACAGGGAACTACACTGGGAATAACAATGTGGCGGGGCTAGAGAGGAGGCACAGGTGGGAACACTGATGAACAGGCAGGGCTAAGAATGACAAACAAACAAACAGAGCCATGTACTTGTGAGCACAGGGTGAGGCCAGACAGAGACATGGGCGTGAAATTTGGGTATTACCATAATCTTTTGATCATAATATTGCCCTCATTAAGCATAACAAGGTAAACAATAAAGTTCACCTGGGTCCGGTGAAAACCTTTTGACCACCACTGTTACATTACCCGCATTATGTCTTATTGGATATGTAAAAACTGATACTGTTTGGGGTCCATGTGGTCATATAAATGCTAGATAATTGAAATACACAATCAACACATTTCCCAGGACCTGTTTTTAATGTCAAATGAAGTTGAAGAACTTAACAATGATGCCCTCCATTTTCATATACACCAGTCAGCCATGTAACAGGTAAAGTGAAAAACTTTGATCGTCTTCATCTACAGTGATATCTGTGAAAAGCTGGATATATTTCTCAGGTTTCTCAACCCTGGTCCCAAAGGCACCCTGCCCTGCACATTTTAGTGGATTCCCTGCTTTAACACACACACACACCTTCAACTCCAGAGGGGCTTGTTAATGAGCGGATTCTTGCGGACGTGATCAGGTGTATTGGGAGCAGGAAGAGCACTAAAATGTGCCTCCAGGACCACGGTTGAGAAACACTGTATTTGGCAGCTTGTAAACAGTCAGTTCTTGAAGGTGATGAAGGTGTTAAGAGCAGGAAAAATGTGCGAGCATAAGAGTCTGAGCCACTTTGACAAGAACCAAACTGCGATGGCTAAACAACTGGCTTGAGGCATCTCCAAAAGACATCAGGGAAGTCTTGTGGGTTTTTTTTAGGTATGTAGAGGTCAGTACCTACCAGAAGTGCTCCAAGAAAGGACAGGCAATGAACCGGCAACAGGGTCATGGGCACCTATTGCTCTTTGATGTGATCCATGCCCAGGCCCCACCTCACAGCTTACAAGACTTACAGCTTACAGGCTTTTGCCAGATACCACAGGACACCTTTAGAGGTCTTGTAGGGTCCATTTGTTAAGGCAGCACAATGGGACCCACTTTAGGGAGATTAGGCAGGTGATACTAATGAAATGGCTGATTGATGTATGTGTATATTTACAGTATGTAGAATCTGGTCAGACGGTTTCATCACTGTATTGTCATGGTATGCGTATGAAGCTGTGTGAATGAGTTTGTGGATCTTTCCATCAGGCTCCCTTTCCACAGCCCATCACCTGATTACTCTCGGATTACTCCAGCTGAAGAGACACTTCTTCTCTGTGTGTGCTGAAGATGAAGGTGGCACAATGTAAATTTGGCAACACTATCAAAGCAGCATCAAATAAATTGGGGTGGCATTTTAGTGGCCTTATCAAAGGGAGTCAATCCAATTCAATTCCAGCAGAAGGACCAGCAGTGAACAACAAATACTGCCAGTGAATGTGATGGCTCTCTTTTCTCATTCGTTCCCTCCTCCTCGTGCCTCTTTTTTTCCCCGCTGTCTCACTCATTCCTGAAGTGATATTGTAAGATGTTCTGGTCAAATGCCAAATCCCTAATTTGTTTTGACAATGGCAGTTTTTGCAGTGGCTCTCTCTCTGAGAGGCAGACTCTTCCTCGACAGTGGGACTGTGATATCTTTGCAATAGAAAGGGATCTATATGAAACAACACTCTCAGCCAGGTATCCGTTTTTCTATTGATGTCGATGGTTTTTCATAAGAGCATAAGTTGCTTTCAATGTCAGTCTCTTCTGGCTTCTAACCTCAAACATGTACTGTGGTCAGTTTACAGTAACCAGTGGTCCAGCCTTCTCTACTCCTTCTGAAATTATCATAAAAAGGCACCAGGCCTCAAATCAAGCTCCATCAGCCTTCCTTTTCCCCTGCAGTCAGTTGATGATTGATGATTTTATCTGTTTTCTGTAAAATAACAACAATGACAACATCAGATTGCTTGGGTAGGAAAACGGAAGACCCTAGATTGAGTTTATATAAAAAAACTGCAACACTTTCTTAATGTGTCCATTAAAATGCTCATGAAATGCCCTTATTAGGCCTTAACAAGACAATATCTGGTAATTAACTGCCTGCTCTTGACTACTTATTAAGCAGTGAATTAGGGTGAATGGAGTATTTTTCAGAGCACTGTTGTTTTGGTATTACCATAATCTTTTGCCCATTATATTGCCCTCATTAAGACTTATCAAGCCAAGAGCTAGAAATTAGCTGACTTCCCATTACTGCCCTTGTTAACCAATAGCACTTTTATTTGCACATTGTGTACACAGCCCTTAGTATCGGGTCTATATAGAATATGCTTCACAAAGCACTAATTGGGAAATTTCTCACTAATTAACTCTAAATAAAGACAAACAGAACCCTTAATGAAAAATAACCCTTATTGAAAAGACTTACAGTACATTTATAATGAACATTTCCCCAGAAAGATTTCATGAACTGAGCGTCTGCATGAACTATAGTTGTTAATGACTTTTTCTTGATGAAATCTTGTTTTTATTATTTTTGTCAAAAACTCGGTTGTCAGATTGTCATGAATGTGCAACTTATGCATTTATTATTCCAGTGTAGAGTATTTAAAGTTCCAAAAATGCTCAGATGCTGTTCTGTATTTACAACCCTGTTATTTTGCATTTAAATAAACACAATACTCTGTAATAAAACCACTCTAATTGTTCCCGAGTCTTACTGAATAGTGCTGCTGTCCTCTAGTTGTGTCCTCTCAGCGCAATGTGGTGTTAGCAAGCTGAAGAAATAGTAGCAGGTAAGCTTTTAGCCCTGTCCCTGCTCACATCTCTGGGTTTGTCTTTCTTGAGTCTTGTCAGTTTGGTTTGGGAGTTTTCAGTGGGGTGTAACACACACACGCGCACGCATATTGCCAATAGAATAGGACTCTCTGAAGTAGATAACTATAAACCTATTGGGACCATGCCAAATCCCAGGCTTTGGCTAGAGGGATATAAAGCCCCCAGCATTGAGCTGTGGAGCAATGGAAGAACTGTGTTCTCTGGCATGATGGTTGGTGCTCCATCCAGTACTTTTGGGATGATTTGGGGAGTCAGGGATGAGGTAGGGTGGTGATTGTCCAACGTCCTGACCTCACTACCACTAATCTAGTTGAAATCCTTCTTCCCTGGACGGTAGAGACAGTTACTCCAACAAAAGCAGGATAAGCAAAACTTTTTTTTAATACAATGATTACAATGATTTGATTTAGGAAAAAACAATGACTGAGCATGGGTCATTGGGTGTCCCAATACTTTTGTCCATTTAGTGTATCTTATGTCCTAAGCTAGAATCATTTAGGAAGGTTTATTACTAAAAGTGAAGCTCTTTTTTCACTTTGCTTCTCTGCCAGCGTTTATTCTCTGTCGCTATCTTGTGCCCACTTTGGTGTGTCGTAGTGACAGCTTGCGGTGTCTCTCCTCGTCTCTGTTTCCTCGCAGCTAGTGCCCCGCGGTGCTGTGTTTGTCAAGCGCGCCACACAAATTGTGCTACAGTGGCAGACTGCACACCTAACTGCGAAAGACAAAGCGAGCTCAGAGCGAGCAGCAGCGGAGGAGAGATGCAAAGCGGCCGATCTGGAAAGTGTGACGGGTGTTTTTCTGCTTTCCCTTTCAGAGCACCTTTACCTTCTGCTCCAGACTGAGGAAGGGGAAAGCAGCCTGTTTTCACAGGCCTCAGGCCAAGGTTATGTAGCTGTGATGTAGTCTGTGATGATACCGCAAGTAAATATATGCGTAACATGAGTATGTGCTCATTTTAGACTTTGCTGACGTGTGTTTACCACATACAGTACCAGTCAAATGTTTGGACACACCTGGTCGAATGTGTGCTAATCATCATGTTATAAACATTTGATTCGATGCTAGGGTGACCATAAAAAAGAGGACACTGGGGACAGACACTGGGGCCAGTATCCACCCTAGTTAGGTTGTTGTGGCTGGGGGGTTTCAAGTAGGCCTAGGTTGTAGGACTGTGGCAGTGTGATGTGTGTTTGTGAGGGTGGAAATACCTCTGAGATCATGCAGCTACAGTGATGTTAATGTACATACAACACATACACACTCAGTCTTTTAGCAAGGCCAATGGATAGCCTTAATAGTCTATATGACCAAACCATCTCCTTACAGTTTACCCTACAACTAAGGCCTACTTGAAACCCCTCCAGCCACAACATACTATCTATTGTGGATACCCATGTGTTCCCAGTGTCAACCAGGTCCATGTGTCCAAACTTACTGACTGGTACTGGACATACATCACCTGCCAAAATCTTGGATGCAAAAACTGCCCATTATTGGTGTCTGTCCACTTCCCACTTTGACCCATCACATCAAGCCAGAGTAGTCTCACCACACACCTCAAATTAGGGAAGAGTGTTTTTTTACGTCATGTAAGCATCACACAGAACAAACGGCTATCAAACATGGAGAAAAAGCTGATAACTGCAGTATCTAGATTTCCAGTATTAGATTAGAATTACAGAATCGTAAAAATAAGGCTGCCAACTTCCACATCCCTATTCTTTTGTTTCATTTGCACACAAAAATGCCACAGACACGCCCACACGTGGTCCCACGGGGAAACTCAAAATGTGTGTTGGTGCTTTACTGCAGTTAAATATACAAAGTGAATTATACTCCCCACCTGTACACTGTGAAACGTGTAAGATCCTTCAGGAACTTTTGGAGGTTGTTCAATTTGAAAATGTGTGGAGGAACCTCTTGAGGTGCTTTGGGGTGCTCCTCACAGCAATGCTCCAAAATCTAGTAGAAAGCCTTCTTCCCTGGACAGTAGAGACAGTTACTCCAGTGACAGCAGCATAAACTGTTTTTTAATACCCTTGATTTCTGAAGAAACAATGAATAAGCAGGTGTCTCAATACTTTTGTCCCTGTGTATATCCTTATATATGTAATAAAAAATACAGAGTTGGGACATTTTTGTCCTAAAATGTACACGCATACACACACACACATACAGGACACACACACACATACAAATAAACAGGATTGTCCAAAATATTAATCTGGCTGAAAGTAAATGGACAGTTTCGAACCTGTTTGTACACATGTGCGTTTGACCTCTGGCCCTTTTTTGTTTGTGTTATCCTAGACCTTTTTGGCTGCCCCCCAAAATCACTCTTTGGTTGACTTTTAGTCACCACCTACATCTCTCTCTCTCTCTCTCTCTCTCTCTCAAATTGAAAATGTGTGGAGGAACTTGAGGTGCTTTGGGGAACTTTTTTGGGGAACATTTCTACAGGTTCCCTAAAGGTTCCCCAAAGCACCTTAAGTTGTCCCTCCACATTTTCAAACTAAAGAACCTCCAAAAGTTCCTGCAAGGATCCTGTACTTTGAACAGTGTTGAGGGAGCACAGGAGCGACAATGGCAGACTCTCACATAATTCTGATTTAATGTGTGTTACAAGCTTTCAAACAAGCTTGAGATGTTCATGTTTAACCTAGACAAATGTTCAAGTACACTGCCGCTAGATTCACACATATATACGACTAGAATCCGAAAACAGGAGTAGCCGAAGTTTACATCATAGTAAAGGTGGAATTGCTCCTTTTTTTTGGTCTGAACTAAAAGCCTAGGTCTAGTCGTGACGGTTAAAATCTCCCAGAGCTGATTTTGCAGTTTTTCAATGGCCAATGAATGACTGCATATGGCAGTGAATGACTGCATAAGTATCTCTCAGAAGGCAAAAGGCCCTCACATTGTTCAGAGAGGTGGCTCATGTATGGTTACTGATGGTAGCCTAGGTGTGTGTGTTTGGGCCTTGGCCAGTGTTGGGTTATAGTATCAGTTGCAGCTGAGAATGGCATCATGGCTGAAACTCTAGAGCTGACCTCCACACCCACCGACCACGCTAGACTCAGCTAGTCCTAATGAATCAGAGAGCCACTCCTGAGCAGGACGTGCTCTGATACAGACGTTCGTACAGTTATTTATGTCCACATTTTACTGTACGTGCACTTCCACACACACACACACACACACACACCCTACCGGAATTACTGTACCTGTAGACACTTATCCATACTATACTAATGATGTGTACACACACATACTGTACACACACTCAGGGCACACACTTATGCAACTGGATCTCACTCGGTCAATGTCACCTTTAGTACAGTGTGTTACACAGCAGGAATAGACTTATTCATTCTCACACTCAACTCCACACATGATCCACCTCACTGCAACCTGCCAAACACACATTTCTATACACTGCCAGCCAACAGCTACTTTAAGTCGCACCCATTGCTGACACAGATGTGCAAATGCACACCTACAGCTTGTCTGTATGTGTTGCCAATAAATTGGACTCTGTGGAGCAGATAAATATGAACCTATTGGCACCATGCCTAAATGCTATCAAATCCTCACAGCAATGCAGAATGCCAGTAGAGACAGTTACTCCAATGACAGCAGGATAAACTGTTTTTAATACCCTTGATTTCTGAAGAAACTATGAATAAGCAGGTGTCCCAATACTTTTGTCACTGTATATATCCTTATATATGTAATAAAAAATACAGAATTGGGACATTTTTGTCCTAAAATGTACACACACATACAGGACACACACACATACACAACAGGATCATCCAAAATATTAATTCTGGCTGAAAGTAAACGGACAGTTTTAGGGCCTGTTTATGTACACATGTGTGTTTGACCTCTGGGCCTTTTTTATTTGTGTTATCCTAGACCCTTTTGACTGCCCCCCAAAATCACTCTTTATTTCTAAGCTTTGGGTGACTTTTAGCCACCATCCCCATACAGTAACCCCCACCTACTTCTCTCTCTCTCTCTCTCTCTCTCTCTCTCTCTCTCTCTCTCTCTCTCATTCTCACTCATTCTCTCAGTTTTATCACAGTGTAAGCGACTTTGTGCTCTACAGGCCATGTTAAGTGGCAGAGGGCCAAAATAAAAAAGCGAGAGTGTGTAAATCTCTTTAGGTTCTGTTGAATGCCTGCCATAGACCCAAACATAGAAGGAGGGTGCAGTTATTGTGAAGTAGCCTTAAAGGCCCCTGGAATGCTCTCTGACGATTCACTTCAGTTCATGCGTTTCTTTTCTGAAGATTTTAAGAACCGCAGCAAAGATTTCACTGTTAGTGTTTGTTTGTGTTTGGCTGGTCAGCATGCTCTGGCCTTAAGTCTCTCCTTTCACTCCGTGTGTAGGAATAGCACACATAAATTTGTGGTACGTAAACGCAGCATGTGATATGTGTAATTTAAGGTTCCCGTTTGGGCCCATGTGGGCTAAACTGTCAGAGGTAAACAGTACAGCCCGGCAGGCGCTTCGGGAAGTCCCTGTACAGGTTCAGAAACGCAAGCCATACATCTTGGCCTCATTAAAGTCAAAATAGTCTGGCTCTGGTTGAGCGTTGTTGAGATAATACAGAGGCCTTGGACAAGTATGTCATAATTCATACTCTTAACACTCAAATAATATTATATCCTCGGGGCAGAGCTGACTCAAATAACAGAAACCCAATATACAGGATGTTTTTTTTTTTTAAGGAATAAGGTGCAAGGAGGTGTTTATATACATAGAGGTGCAAGGAGATGTATGTGCAAAGAAGTGTGTGTGCAAAAGCTGAATTACTGATCAACGAAAAATAGACTGTTCACCTTAAAAAGGAGTATGACCGGCTTGATCTGTAAAACAAACAAATACAAATAAAATCTAATGTTTAGCCTAAATTACCACCAGCAATACAAGTCGAGAGTAACTCAAGATCTCTGTAGTGCAAATTTTCATAGTAAAAATTCTATGAATTTCTATGAAAAATCAACTACGAATTATTTTACTAGTAATAATATAATATCTACAGATCTGTAAAAGCCATTCTGACTACTCATATTGCCAGAACAACATATTCTTAATGTATTTTTGACTAGTCATGTGTAACCATTTGTGGCCTTATGTCCCAGAAAGGACGAACAGGACTGAGAGAGATATGTAACCATTGATTTACAGGGAATCTCTCTCTCTCTTATGTGTAATTAGGCTAAATTATTACTAGAAATGTTTAATGGCATTTAAGGCATATACAGTTATTTTGTTTACTAGTAAAATGTGTACATAAGGTATTTATAATTGTTTTTAGTAGTAAAATTGTAATTGTTGTAATTACTGTAATTATGGTATCTACATTTTTGTTAGTAGAAAAAATGTAAATTAAGGTATCTATAATTTTTTTCAAATTATTTTTAGTAGTAAAAAACGTTAAAACGGTAAAAAGCTATCCACAATCATTTTGTAATAGTAAAAATATCAATTAACATATCTACAATTATTTTTAACTTGTAACTTGTAACTACAATTATCTTAACTTAGAATCTTAATGTTTCTAAAAAAAAATTTACTCATACAAATTGCAATTAGAATATCTATAATTATTTTTTTACTAGTAAAAATTGTAGTTAAGGTAATTATTAATATTTTTACCAGTGAGAATTTGCAATTTTAGATATCAATGATTACTTTTCATATATCCTCACTAGTCCAAACCAAATTGTAGATTTTTATCTGCGTGTCTAATACTATACTTTAGAGAGCTGAAACTACTCATTTTGCTCTCTAGCTCTCTATCTCTCTATGAGTAGTTTCAGCTCTCTAAAGTATAGTATTAGACACGCAGATAAAAATCTACAATTTGGTTTGGACTAGTGAGGATATATGAAAAGTAATCATTGATATCTAAAATTGCAATTTTTCACTGGTAAAAATATTGATAATTACCTTAACTACAATTATTACTAGTAAAAAAATATTATAGATATTCTAATTGCAATTTGTATGAGTAAAAATCTTTTTGATGCAGATTTATGTACTAAATTTGACTAAATCAGAGATGTGTTGACATTGCATTGGCCTTTGTCAGAATATATTTACAGATATGTTTACAGATATGTAGGTCTGGAGTTTTTGCTAGTCAAAATTACAGTGTAGACGTCTGGAACTACAAAAGCAAGCCAGGGATTGGTTGCAGCCTTCTGTCACTTTGTCAGTCACCGACTTCCTATTGTGGTGTGGCTAAGTCAGGGGTCAGCCTTAGTTACTAGTAAGTGGAGTTCAGTTTGGACATGTCTGAGCATATCCACACACAGGGGTCCTGACTTATCTATTGTTTTTTTCTATACTTTTACTAGTAAAAATGGGGATTTAGATGTGAGAGAGTGAAATTCCATGAAAATCAATAGTAAAATATGAGTTATCAAAATTACATTAAGATATGCCATCTTGGCAACATGACTCTTTATAGATCTGTACATCTCATATTGATAGAATTACAGTTTGCATCACTCTGGGGCATTTTAGGCTAAAATAGCTTTCCATAATCTAGTGACATGAGTCATGGCCATTGTTTCTAAAGCCCACAAATTGGCTTATAGCATTGTTCTGTTTCTGATGTTCACACACACACACACACACACACACACACACACTGGCATACTCCAACTCCATAAACTGTTGCTATAGCTACCCGTGAACAATCAGAGAGAAAAGCAGATAGAGAGCAAAATAATCAAAGTGGATTCAGAGGGAAATAGCCAGTATTAATCAGCCCAGCAGGATCGCATTTTGGGTCGGTTCACAGTAACACAGTAGGTGTTAATTGAACACTGGTGGTTTGTACAGTGCAGCTGCAGCCACCCACTGTTAACACCTCACCGGTCGAAGCACCCTTTGTGTGACACGTCTGTAAGCCACACAGATGTCAAAAACCAGGCAAAGCATAAGGGCTTGCTGTGCCAGCATTCGAGTGATGCCCACACATGTCAAATCAAATCAAATCAATCACTTCTATTGTCACGTCACATTACACAGGCGTAAAGGTGAGTGAAAAACCTGGGTGCATCGTCTCCCTCACAGTAGTACAAAAAGAACCACATATTTACGCAATAGAAATACTGAATATTTACATATTTCAAGTTTTCAAGTTTCAAATTTCAGGTTTATTTGTCATTTGCACAACATGTCAGGACATTTATGCATTGAAATGCTTGTGGTGAGGCTCAGGATGATGCTCAACAGGAGGACAAAACTATATACATACTAAACATATTAAAATAAAGTTATATAAATATTATATTAAATAAATACAAAATACACACAAAATATACACAAAATACAGAATATACAAAGACATGAGGGATCTGTGGAAATTCTCTGATATGTCCATTTATGAGACAGGTATAGTCTGAGAGAGAGTGGAGCTAAATATAAATATGTATGTTTATGTCTATTTCTGTTGTATAAAGTGACTTAGTGATGTTGTCCATAGCAGTGATATATAGAGTATTAATAATAAAGTGTCCGAGTGCAGTGGTGTTGATGAAAGGTTCACAGCTTGTTTAGGAACCTGATATGACATTAACTTATACTATACACACACACACACACACACACACACACACACACATACATTATACATACTCTCTATTTACAACATTGCACTGGTTTAAGCAGGTAAATGTACAGGTTTGACATAATCTGAATGTTTACATTATTTACAAAAGACACTGGATGAGAGCTGGCAGAAGACATGTTAAAGACTAAATCTGTGAGGGCGGATTTGAGTGTGTTTACTTTAGATTCACGAAGAGCTGCCAGAGCTTCTTCATTCTTAAACCGCTCTAATTATTTTAGTTTTTTTACCACAGTAAAGAGATCTATTTTATTCAGAGGTCAACAGTAGGATGACCATATTTTTGGCATTCAGAAATAGAAGAAGCTGGGGATACACGGCTGTCTAAGGTGATGCTTCAAATGGTTCTTTGAGTGATACCATGGAAGAACCGCTTTTAGTTCCATAAAGAGTGTGAAGAGCCTTTAACTAACCATTGCATCAGCTGATTGGTTCATTTGACCTTTAACGGGTTCTTCACCCTCACTCATCTCTATTACAAACAAGGTTCTTAATGGAAACAAACATGGCTCTCAAATGGCATCCCTCAAAGACTGTTGGACATTGTGGCTGGGGACTGTAAGTAGGCCTATGCTGTAGAGCAGTGGCAGTGTGTATGTGTGAGGGAAGAGGAAAGGGGGGTTACATACCTCTAAAAGCATTAATGTATGTTATTGAACATTACTACATTAACATTTACTAACATTTTGACACTTTTCTGGAGAAAAATACAATATTTTAATGTTCAAAGTTTTCTGTTTTTTTCGTCTTGTGTCTGTCGCCTTTGGTTTGCTCACTGGGGGTTTTAGGATTTGGTGTTTTGTTGACCTCCTCTCCAGTAACAGATTCCTATAGTGGTACAAAGTGGTATACAAATAAATGTGATTGTACATTTCTTTTTAACAGAAATAATCTGTAATATTTAAAGAACAACCAAACTTTTGGCTGTTTTGCATTTATCTTTGTGAAAAATACATTTATAAATACTTTAAAAAGAGCAAACAAACAGACATTGGATTGAAATGATCTTTAATAAAAGATAAAAAAAATACCACCAATTTCATAACATTTGATTTTTCATACAAATTTAAAAAGTAATAAAACATACATAAATAAAATAAGTCAGTTGCCATATATTAAAATATGTATATTTAATTTTTTTAGTCTGTGGTCAATCGCCCCTAATCTCTCTCTCTCTCTCTCTCTCTCTCCCACTCGCTGAGTGACACAGAAGTGGCATCTGAAGGTAAAGAAGCGGGTGGACTGAGGATAACATCTTAAACTGCTCTGAACCACTGGTGTTTCCTGGCTTTTCCCCACACTGTAATAACTTGGGAACACCTCAGTCAGCATAGCTTTGCATGTAGTTACAGATTAGTGATCCTTGTGCTGTATGAAAAGTCACAGAGCATAAGGGGTTAACAGCTCTTGTCTGGGCCTGCTGTCAGAGACTCCCACTATTAGTGAAAATTGGAGTCAATGCATCTTTGACTTTGAGGGTCCTAGATCTGTCTGGCTTCAGAAAGATTCAGTTGTTTACACATACAGAGCCGGCGTCTCAGACTCAGACTGCACTTAAGCCTAGACTGAGAGACGAATCTTTAATGACGAATCACTGTTGATGAATCACCCCGCAATTTAGTCCGAGACCTGTCTTAATTAATATCCTGGAAGTGTGCCATCTTTAGTGACAAGCACTGCTTTACCTTAATAAAGCTAACTCACTTCAAGTCAGTCTGCAGACAACATACATTATATTGACAAAAGTATTGGGACACCTGTTCATTCATTGTTTCTTTTGAAATCCAGGGTATTCAAAATAGTTTATCTTGCTTTTGTTGGAGCAACTGTCTCTACTGTCCAGACTTCTCTACTGGACTTTGGAGCATTGCTGTGAGGGATTGATTGATCACCACCCAATCACCCCTTCCCAACTCATGCCAAGTATTGAGAAGTGAAACACAGTTTTGTGTCAGCAATGGGTGCAACTCAAAGTAGCTAAAAGCATTCATTAGAAGGGGTGTCCACAAACATTTGGACACATAGTGCATTTTATTTTCATAGTGTGAACCAATGTAAGGCCTTGTGCTCAGAGGGTAATCACACACACACACACACACACACACACACACATATCCCTGCCTCTCATTTACTGACATGGTATCTGCTGTTTATCGTGGTCCTGTGATAAATGAGCAGTTTGGCAGTAACCTGATATAACCCTGCATACCAGTATAATAACCAGCATATGGGCACACTGGCGAGCAGTAAACAGTGTCTTCCGGCTTCTCTGAGGGCATGACCCCACTGTGACCCCCACTTAACTGCTAAACATAGCTCGCCAAGCCAGAGCATGGGGACAGAGCCATCAATCATTGTGTCCTTAAACGTATGTGGCCCACTTCCCTCCCCAGAGTTATACAACATGCAAAAAGCTACACAACCAAAAAATGCTCATACACTATTTGTCCAAATGTTTGTGGACACTCCTTCTAACAAATGCATTTAGTTACTTTAAGTTGCACCCATTGCTGACACAGAGGTGCAAATGCACACACACACACACACACAGCTTGTCTTGTTCCTGTAGAAAAGTACTGCCAATAGAATCTCTGGAGCAGATAAACATGAACCTGTTGGCCCCATGCCAAATGCCAGGCATGTGCTAGTGGGGTATAAAGCCCCCCAGCATTGAACTGTGGAGCAGTGGAAGAACTGTGTTCTCTGTAATGATGGATGGTGCTCCATTCAGTACTTTTGGGATGAGTTGGGGAGTTGAGGATGAGATGAAGTGGTGATCATCCAACATTCTGACCTCACTAACGCTCTTGTGGTTAAATGCAATCTAATCTTCACAGCAATGTTCCTAAATCTAGTAGAAAACTGTTACACTATTGATTGATGTATTGATGTAATGGAAGATAAGATGGAAGATTTTTTAATACCCCTGATTTCAGAAGAAACAATGAATGAGCAGCTGTCCCAATACTTTTGTCCATTAAGTGTATGTGCTCTATTCACCATACATTTAATAGATAACACAACCATATTCACCATTAGTGTTGGACACAGATGAAAGTTGGCCTTCAATCCATCCGTGAAGTGAACACACACTTACACACTACTGCCTGGAGCGGTGGGCCCCCATTGCTGCGGCGCCCAGCGAGCGGATAAGGTTAAGGGCCTTGCTCAAGGGCCCAACAGTGGCAGCTTGCCGAAGCCTGGGTATCGAGCCCACAACCCTGTCATTAATGGCCCAAAATGCTCTAACCACTTAGCCACCACTGCACAAACAGGGGGGAGCGCAAACGTAGCCCCCACAACCAGAAATGCTGCAGTTGAGACCCTCACGGCTGGGAAATTCGCAAGGGTCAGCACAACCCAAGAGCAATGGCTGAGCCTCACCCTGGGCAAACCACCCTTGTTATTATGGTCTCGCCCCTGCCAGGTATTTACTGATGTAGGCAAACCAAAACATGGTCAACAGTTCTATCCAGCTGAATTACTGTAGCAGATGTTAGAATGTTAGCATACCGTTACATTTCTCAACTGTGTACAAC
Source organism: Salminus brasiliensis (assembly GCF_030463535.1). Lineage (NCBI taxonomy): Eukaryota > Metazoa > Chordata > Actinopteri > Characiformes > Bryconidae > Salminus > Salminus brasiliensis. The sequence continues at coordinate 43,496,091 of NC_132880.1, read as the reverse complement.
TGCTTATCAATTGTACCATCAAGTAAACATCACATTATAGCAGTTATAGCATGGGCGCTAGCAGCAGCCACATATCTCTTAATTCTAACATTAATTCACTGAAACAGAAAACTACAACAAACAGCGACACAAAACTTCAAATGCATTTGAATGTACACTATATGGACAAAAGTATTGGGACACTTGTTCATCTATTGTTTCTTTCTGAAATCAAGAGCATTTACAATGGCATATCCTGCTGTAACTGTCTCTACTGACCAGGGAAAAAGGCTTTCTACTAGAGTTTGGAGGAGAATTGCTGTGATTTGATTTGATTGCATTCAGCAACAAGAGCGTTATTGAGGTCAGGATGTTGGATGACCACCACCCCACCTCATCCTCAACTCCTCAACAACTCATCCCAAAAGTATTGAATAGAGCACCATCCATCATTCCAGAGAACACAGTTCCACTGCTCCACAGCTCAATGCTGGGGGCTTTATACCCCTCTAGCCCACGTCTGGTATTAGACATGGTGCGAGTAGGATCATGTTTTTCTGCTCCAGTGGGTCCTGTACGATTGGTAATATGGCTCTACAAGGACTAGGTTTTGGGGTAGCAATAACAGTCCTCTGAAATATTTTGAGGGACGTTTGGACAGGATTTTGGACTGTGATATTAAATTAGCTACTAAGTTACGTCCTTAGTACAGCAGTAGACCAGTGCTAGCGAGCTAGCTGTTAGTTGTAATGCTGTGTCAGATATAAAGCATAGAAAAATGGAGCTAGATCAGACCCTGAAAACTTCAGAGCTCCAGAGCTTCTGAATGAACCTAGAATGCTAGAAATTCAAATAGTTTTCCTCCTAAGCCTGACCAAGGTAGGGAGTATTAAGGGCCACGACATGACTTCATCCATTGGAATGCGATCCAATTGTAAAAAGTGAGCGTTCCAAAAAAATAATAAATACAGAGTCAGCCCCAGAGGCTAGTCTACCGTCAGTCGTGGAGAACTGCTCACCTCCTACAACACCTCAGGCACTGGAGGAGGCCATATTTATTTGAGCCTGTTCGTGCAGCAGGGAGTGGAGGTGATGAATGGTGTTTTTGTTCTGTGTTAGGTGAGGGTGGTGGGAAAACATGTTATCATATTATAGATTAATATCATTTCCCCCCCGCTGCCAGTACAAGGTGCTGCAACCAAACATCAGGCAAAATGTCTCTCTTCAGTGCAAAGACAGGGCAGTTCAAGACACTACTGTTCACTCTCCCAAAATGCTCTGCAAATATTAGCTAACTAGTAGAATTGCTTTTTGACAACAAGGCTTGACCTGTATCTTAGAGAAATCACCTCTACTATGTTTACAGGAAATTGCCGCATTAGATGAGCATTATGTGAGAATTGGTGTTGTTGGCTCCTGGGCTCCCTCTACAGTTGTGGAGTGTAATTCACTTTAACTCCACTGCAGTAAAAACAGATCATGGTATGAGCTCCTCCTTCAATTCAAAATCAAATCTGTATAAATGTGTAGATTTGTATGGCACTTAACAACTGATATTGTCACAAAGCAGCTTTACAAGAATCCAGTAAAAGAGCAACAAAACATGAACATAAAGACCCCCAGAGCGCAGACAAAGCCAACAATGGCAAAGAAAAACTCCCGCAAAGCTGGAGGAAGAAACCTTGGGAAGAACCAAGACTCACAAGGAGGGATCCATCCTCCTCTGGTCAGAAGTACTTATTAATACTTGATAAAAAAAAAAACATCACTGTACCACCACATCGGATTGTTCTTCTGCTCAGGAGTGCTGATATAAATGTAATATAACTAATATAATCATAGTAATAATGGTAAGAAAAATGAAAGTAATGATGATATGGTTAATGATGGTAATAATAATAGTTAGAGTCCATGTAAACTAGCAGTAGCAGGAGAGTGGGCAACTGGTCTGACACAGGTAGCAGGAGAGCTCAGCGGTCAGAAACAGCATCTGCAGGTAAAGAAGCATGTGGACTGAGGCGGTAGAGTAATACTAAAGGATTTTACAGTAATATGACTCCACAGTTCTGGTGAGAGGTCTCGCGTCCTGCTCCACCAAAGTTCCATAGTGTAGTTTTAAGGAATATGGTAGATTACTATGGTAGTTGGGTTGCTAATAGTTGTGGGCAATTGTCAGGCCCTCGTTATTGCACCCCCCCCCCCCCCCCCGGGACGATCCCGTGTCGCCACCCACAGGCCCTAATAAGGACTTCCTGTTTGCTCGTTCATTGTTCATGTGTTTCACCTGGGACTGGGAGTACTTATGGAACGTTGTTCCTTTTGTTCATGGCTGTGAATTGACTCTCTTGGATTATTCATAAAGCTCTGTGATTCCTCACGCGGTTCTGGGGTGTTCAGGTTGGCCAGTGTTTTGGTTCATGTTCAAGAGTGATTCTCAGACACGCTAGAGGTAAGTGAGGTACGCTCGCTTCCTTTTCTGCTTCTAGTTCAGAGTCAGGAGCTAGTCACTGCGTTAATCTACAGGCAAGCGAGGTATGTTTGCTTCCTGCTCAGTCACGAGGTGTCCCCGGTTCTAGGCAGTTCTCTGCAAGGTTAGGTTAGGTTGGCTTTGGTCTTTGTTCTGGCTGCTGGTTCCCCAGCTACCCCTGTTTATATACAGAGTGCTACTCTATCCTTCGTTCTGTTATCTCCCACGTCGCACAAGCACGGCTTGTGGCTTTCTGTTTGGTCCCCTCTTTGTTCATCCCTCTAGTTTATCCCCTGCTCAGCTCCCTGCTCCTCCCAGTCCCAGGTTTGTTTTGTTTGCCATCTTGTTTTGTCATGTTTATATTCTGTTTACTGTTTTACCCACGATTGCTGCACATCACGTTTCACATCCCTTGGTTTTGTGTTCGGTTTTGGTTTATAAAACACCTTGCTTTGACTCCGTCTCTGCGAGTGTTCATCCTTTCAGGTCGGGCCTCACACGACATGACAGCAATTACCAAAATCTTTCAGAACAAATGTGAAATAAGTCTTTATAATACGTTTCCATCCACTACTGTTATGTGAAAAAAACTCTGATGTAGGCTACCATGATTAGACCAAAAGGCTACCATGATTAGGAGATGTATTGAAGGCTACCATGATTAGGAGCAGTATTGAAAGCCAGCAAAATGGACAGATTTAGCTCGGTCTTTGCTTTTAGCAGAATCATCTTTACAGTCATTTGCGGGTCTTTTTATGGCCGGTTAGTTGTTAGCAGTTCAGCAACGCCAGGCAGGACGAGCAGTGGCCCCCCCTAATAAAACCTGAAATCTTTATGCCACCCCGACCACATCCACTGTACAGGTGAGGGTGTAAGCGCACCACACAGTCCGGGGAGAGCAGTGCAGAGCCATTTTATAGAAAAGTTTTGGATTCGACATTTCAACATATTACAAGTGACCTTTGAAAAGCTGTGTGTCATGACTGAAGCATCATGTTCCAGTCACCTGCCACCTGTTCCAACTCATAAGTGAATAATGTGGCTTAAGGCATGATATGTAATTTTTTATTCAAATATATATATTTTTTTCTTTTTCCATCACTCTTTTTGCATTTTATCTTTAGTGATAGTCTCACTTTTGTATCTTTTTGCGATTTTTGGTTGTCTTTTTAAACTTTTGGGCTTTTCCATAATTTTTTTTTTTCAAAATGTGCAAAAACGCTAGGATTTCTGCTGTGTTATTAGTGTAAAGCCATATTCTGAAGGAATACGTTTTACATGGGGAGGTGGGGTAATGTATTTATTGCCATAGCTTCTGAGACCACCAAAGGTGCGATTCTGCTGGCAGCTTTAGGCAAGTCATTGTTAGCGTATGATTAGCGTATGATTAGCAATTACCAGCTATATGTGTATGTGTGTATGTATATGTGTGTGTGTGTGTGTGTGTGTGTTATGAACATGTAGCTGCTAATTGTTACACTAAAACTTCATTATTAATATAAGTGGGTTAAAAGACTATGATTATCTTCATGTTTTTTTGACGTGTTGTCAGTGCGTAAATTGAGTAACCGCTCCCTCATTTGTGCTGAGGTTTCTTATTCTTCTTATATTTACAGAATGCCTGTAGTAAATGTACATTACTCCACCTCCCCATCTAAAACTAGTCCTGAATAGGGCTTAAAAGTAGTCTTAGGAAATTGTGCTAATTGCTAATGCTCATTACTGGTGCAGTCCAGTACAGAATGAGTATGGTCTTACAGTACATGATACAGCATACTACACAAGGTTAGAATTTAGGAATGATGGCTTTCACATCAGTGATTTTGAAGTATTTCATTAATCAAGTGCTGTGGCTCCTCATTTTGTCTCTCTGTCTAATCAGTAATTTACCTGGCCATCAGATTTCCTCTTATTTTCTCTCTCCCCTAGAGGCAGTATTTATGTGCTTGTGCACCTGCGAGTGTGTTTTCTGTGTGTTTGTGTTTTGTGTGCATGTGAGTGGTTGTGTGTGCTTGTTGTTAATCTCTGTCTCCTTCCACATTGAGGTGGCCGGGGGGCATGATTGCTGCATGCTCTCTATGCCTCCTCCCATTCATCCAAGCCGAGGCCTTTATTACCAAATCCTTATTGGCTTTGCCTTCGACTATACTGAGATTAGACAGGCTCACAGTGGACTTTCATTTCCCCCTATGCTCTGATAATGCCAGCCACCCCGCACACCTTGTCCCTGCCACCTTTCATTAAGGCATTATGAGGTTGTCCTGGGAAGGGGCTGGCCGGCCACCGCAAGGGTCTCAACTCCTCATACAGGAAATAAAAGCCAATCTGCTAATCTCCCCACTCATCTCCACCAGCCTCTGAGCAGCCGCTACGCAGCGGCCTCTGCTACATAACCACATCCTCGCCACACCAATCCAATCAAACAATGGCTTGCCATCGTCTGTCTCCACGCTTTGCGGCAGTTGTGTTTGGTTTGCTGTTTGGCTCGGGGCGTTCGTTTTTCTTTTGGCTGGGTGAAGCAGCTTGTGAGAGTGAGAGAGGTTCAGAGCTGAGCAGTTTGTGGTTTGGTTTTCCTCCTTCGATGACCCTGCATTCTTTCTCATTCACAGTATAGGCAGCTCATTGTTTAATGTAGTCTCAAAGTGCTGGCGAGATACCATGGAAGTCATCTCCGGCCAACGCTAGACTAATTCCCTTTCATTTTCAAGAGGCATTTTGATATGCAGTGTTTCTTTGTCGATTGTGGCTTTTTCATCGTAAGGTCGACAATTTGGTGGTTCTGATTTACATCATGAGGAATTTTTCAGACATGTATTTATATCAGGACCAGCCTGTGGTTCTTGGAGCACTTTTTGGCATTTTAAGAAATAGCCCTACCTCCATGTTTTCCTTTTCCCTCCTCAGCTGCCTCTTTCTCTGTTTTTCTGTCTGTATCTTTGTCTTTTTTTCGTACCCATCCATCACTCCTTTCCATTTCTAAAGCCATGCTTACCACACCACTCTTCTGTCTGTGAATTTCTGTGAGTGAAATTAAATTCATTTCGATTGGATTCATGACAATGAACAATTTCCTCTGAAGCTTCTGAAGCTAATACATTTCTCCTGTGAATTCGTGTCCACGACCAATTGCACGCATGGTCTGCCTGTGCCGTGCTCTGAAGACCCAAAACAGAGGAAATGCTAATATGTCAAAGCACAGCCATTTCTTTCCAACTAGCTTTAAATAAACTAATAAAAGTCTTAGGAGATTGCGGATGCATCCCATTTGCATACTAATTACTCATACTAACTAGCTTTGAGAAGTATGTAGTATAGGCAGAAGTGTCAAAGATGACTATACTCAAATATCCAAAATACATATTCAGATCCAGTCTAGTCCAGTCCAGTTTTTGAGTGTGGTTTTGATGGACACTAGTATCCCACGATGCAATGTGAAACAGACAGGGAGGAGCCACTCGCATCTGGAACAATTATTTGGACAAAAAATGGTGGATAACGATGTAAATGCAGCAGTAACTGCGGCTGGAGAACGTGCAGTGGCATATGTTGGCAAAGCAATGCTTCATCACTTCCTGTGAGAGAGCGAGAGAGAGAGAGCGAGAGGGATATTACTAATTACCATTATCATTTTTTTCTACAGACATATTTCCACTTGCCTGACAGTATCTGGACACAGAAAGCGCATTCCGTTTACACCACATGTGGATGAGATCCATCTCTCACCACATCTGAATGTGGTTGGAGTTTTTCCCCTCGGTCAAGTGAAACCCGAGCCTGATCCGATCACCAAAAAAATGCATGTTAATGCAAGGTGTAAACAGGCTCTTTGGTGACCAGGCTTCCTGTCCAGCCTCAGTCAACACACTTTTTGTAAGATGACCTACACATGTCTAGTCTGACCGGAGCTTAGGGCCAGAGTGCAGCGTTAGCCCCGGGTTTGTTGTACAGGCAAACGGGAACTGAACATGCTCATTCGCTCAGTGCCCGTTTACACTTGTATTAAATGTGGACGAGATCCGTCTCTAAGCACCTCCGAATCTGGTTTGAGTGATGTGATATTGTGAAATTCAACTACACGGCGAGTCTTCTGGGTGTTTACCCCTGGCTTTTCATGAGGTCAAGTGAAATCCAAGCCTGATCCGATCAGCAAAAAAAAAATGCATGTTAATGGCAAGTGTGAACAGGTTCTCTGGCGAGCAGGCTTCCTGTCCAGCCTTATGCTGTGCTCGAGTGGTGTCTGAAACTGGGAAACACTGGGTACCACTTTCAAATTGCACTCAAACAGCCAGCCAATTCTCTCCTTCATTTGAACCCAATAGCTGCTCTATACACTGGGTGAATAATTCTGGATGAATGAACCAATAGAAATGCTCTAAATTACTTGGAATAAACTTATTTGCATTGCCTTCCAGTTAAAGTTAACAGCATTTGTGCCTTCTCTTGTAAAGTCACCATGTTGGAGATGCATGTATTTCATTTTCATCGAAACTCAGGATTCTAGATTATACACGAGTTTACAAGATGTGGCATATCATGACCTTTTACCTTTTGTTTTTAATTCAATTTCCATTAATTTCTATTCTTTTTACACTCCAACGCTAAACTGACTAATTATATTTCATTCCATTTAATAATTTGCAGTGTTTGTGGACGACTCTGTGGCATTGTGTCCTGATATCCCATGGCTCTCCATGCTTAGCTTTAATCTTTACTAGTTACACCATCTTTTATATACAACCTTCCCATGAGCTCTCAAATGCAGCATTAATCAACACCCATTTAATACAGTGATGCGACAATTTTGCTAGTGTGACCGCAGCTAAAGGCTTTTTTGTTGTAGAGGCAAAAGGGAAATAAACATGCCCATACTCTGTAGTGATCCGAGCTACACTGCTCGCATCAGTAAGATGATAAGCAGATGCATAGCACAGCAGTACAGGTGCCAGAGCTGTCGATGCTTATGCAGAATTTCAAGTTGCTGAACTAGCATTGCGCCAGCGAACTGGCGTATTTGAACAGCGGCACTGAATTACTGATATTTTAATGGAAACAGAGGTCAGCTGTCAAACATAAATCATAAACTCAACTTGTCTTCAGTGTGGTAACTCCTCTGCTGCATTCTCTTCACTGGCTTCCTGTTGCTGCATCCGATTCAAAACCCTGGCGCTGGCCTACAAAGCCAAGAATGGACCAGCCAGCCCCTCTGTACTTAATGGCAATGCTCAAAACCCAATGTGTACCAAGAGCCCTTCAAGTCTCAAGTACAGCTCGGCTTGACCTGCCATCCTTTAAGATTTAGGAAGACAAGCATCCAGGCTTTTTTCTGTCCTGGCAGCAAAGTGGTGGGACTTACTTCCCCTGAGTCACTTGCTGTCTTCAAACACTGACTGTAGACCCATCTCTTCCGAGAGAACTTGGGGGAAGTGTAGTGCAGAGTATTGTAGTCTCCATACTGACTTTTGTGTTTAGTAGTATTTAAGCATTGAGGGATCTTTTGGAAGCTAGTCTATGCAAAGGTATTTTCTGAGTAAACAGTGAAGCACTTCGCTCTGGAGAAGAGCATCTGCTAAATGTCTTTAATGTAAATGCAAACTGAAGGAATATGACCGTTATGGAAAGATCCCATTTTCAGTCAAGGTTTGACTAAGTTATACTAGTAGATTTCTGATGCCCTCAAAGAGTGTTCCTCTATACAAGCAGACGATGTGCAATGAGACTGAAAATGTTCAGTTCACTTTCCCACATCGCTTAAGGAATATAATGAGCTCTTTATGATGCTGCCATCGGCCACTATACACGTATTTACTTCAGTAAATATGACAGCCAGCAATGTTAGCGTGCTATTAAAGCAAGGCAGCTCAAGCTGATGTGTAAATGCTACATTAGCACAGCATGGTGTGACGAGGAAAAAAGGCTAACCATTTCAGTATGCTCCTGACAGACTGCCATATAGGCTGTAAGTGAGCTGTTTGAAGCGCTTGAAGGTGCTATCAGTGAGACTTAAAAGACTGGCTGTTTAGTACGCGGTTAGCATGCTCTGCCAAGTATTTTTGATTCGGAGTTAGAAGTTAGCTGATCAAAGTGACTGCTTACTTAGAGTTCACCTTTTAATCATGATACACTATATGGACAAAAGTATTGGGACACATGCTTGTCCCGCTTTTGTGGGAGTAACGGTCTCTATTGTCCAGGGACGGCTTTTTAATCATGACTATATGGACAAAAGTATTGGGACACATGCTTGTCCCGCTTTTGTGGGAGTAACAGTCTCTACTGTCCAGCGAAGGCTTTTTAATCATGACTATATGGACAAAAGTATTGGGACACATACTTGTCCCGTTTTTGTGGGAGTAACGGTCTCTATTGTCCAGCGAAGGCTTTTTAATCATGACTATATGGACAAAAGTATTGGGACACATGCTTGTCCCGCTTTTGTGGGAGTAACAGTCTCTACTGTCCAGGGAAGGCTTTTTACCAGATTTGAGGATTGCTGTGAGGATTTGATTGCATTCAGCCAAGAGAGCATTAGTGAGGTCAGGATGTTGGATGATGACCATCCCACCTTATCCATCCCCAAGTCCCCAGGTGATCCCAAAAGTACTGAATGGAGCACCATCCATGATGCTTGATACCCCTCCAGACTATGCATGGTGTTATGCATGGTGCCAATAGGGTCTTGTTTATCTGCTCCAGAGAGTCCTATTCTATTGGCATTACTTCTCTAGGGGACGAGAGAAGCTGTGTGTGCTTGTGCATGTGCACCCCTTTGGGTTTAACAATGGGTGCAATGTAAAGTAAATGAATGCATTCATTAGAAGGGGTGTCCACAAACATTTGGACGCATAGTGTCCAAATCAGATTTGTGGAAATGCAAAAGTCTTTCATGCCCCTAAGACTTCCTTTCATAACTCATATCAGAGGGCATTAACAGAACCATTTAGCCGGCTGGCTAATCTCGCTATCAGACAGGGGTAGCATAAGGAAGCTACTTCAGAAAGCTGCTTAAATTCAAGGGAGTCTAGACTCGTTCAGGTCTGGATGCAGTTCTGCCTCGCTGGACTCTGACTTTGTGCTTTGGACATTATCCACCTTTTATTACAAAAAGTGATGACAAATATGGTTTCGGTGGAACTGACGTAAGTGAGAGGATTGTTGTGTGTGTTTGTGTGTGTGTGTGTGTGTGTGTGTATGTATTAAGAGTTTATCCATTACTCCAAGTTTCTCCTAATCACCTCAAATCCCCACCATTAATCCAGCAGACTGATGATTCACCTCAGTGATGCACTTTATCAGATTTTCTTAAATAGGCCTATTCACCTAATGCATTTAAAAGCACCTTGTAAGCAATTTTAGAGGAGCAAAGTAGTTATAGCCCAAACACACCAAAATGAGAGAGTACCTGTGATTGGGGTCTTGTAGGGCCTGACAGTGAATAATCTGTTTTACGCCGTTTCCCATTTGAACTTTTCCCATTACCTTCCTCAAAGCACCGCTTTAAACCCACCCCTCCTTCTCCAAGCAGAAGCAGCGTCTCCATGGCCTGAGTAGGAGAGATTAGCTCAATCTCATTATGTCCAGCATTGCGCTTTCAATGGCCTGCTGCCAGATGTTTTGTGAGGCTGCCTTTGACTCCTTGTAGGATTAAGGCTCTAGGCTGGGGAGTGATGAATTATTGGCCAGCAGCCCGAGACTGGTCAACAACGACCCTGTCATAAACCGCAGACATACAACAAGCACTACAAATAAACACACACATACTTTGCTTTTATGCATATGCATTTTATACATTGTTATATATATATATATATATATATATATATATATATATATATATATATATATATAATGAGATTTCCCATATGAATGAATCCCAGCACTGTATAAACACAGACATACAATACATGGACAAAAATATTGAGACGTCTGCTCATTCATTATGTCTTCTGAAATCAAAGGTATTAAAAAGGGTTTACCTTGGAGTAACTGTCTCTACTGTACAGGAAAGGCTTTTTGGACTAGATTCTGGTGTAAAGATTTGATTGCATTCAGCAACATGTGCGCTAGTGAGCTTATCCTCAAATCCCCAAATTATCCCAAAAGTACTGGATGGAGCACCATTCATCATTCCAGATAACACAGTTCCTCCACTGCTCTGCAGCTCAATGCTGGGGGGCTGTAAACACACACCTAGCATTTGACATGGCGCCAAAAGGTTCATGTTTATCTGCCTGAGAGACCCCTTTTTTATTGGCATTACTTCTCTACAGGTGCTAGACAATCTGTGTGTGTGCATTTGCGAGTGTCAGCAATGAGCATGCAAGGGGTGTCCACAAACATTTGGATATATAGTGCACATGAACACACAAACCTTGGCTCAGACCTCCAGACACTCAAGGCTCTCCACTGTCTGATCCCAGTCTTCTAAAACTCAGGCAGTAATCTCTAGTGTTTCTTTTATTTTATTGAGCGCCGGAGGATAAGCCACCTTATAGAGCCGTGTAGTGTCAGAGTCGAGGCCAGTACAAAATAACTTGTTTTCATCACTGCCAAACGGCTGTCCTGAGCCTTCCTGTTGATCAAAGCACTGCTTCAGGCCTACCTGCTTAGTCTTGAGTCATACCTGGCTCCATCACAGGGCAGCTGAAATGAAAATAACTGCTCTTTGTCAAGCTGTGAGCTTTATGTCAAATACGGTTCACTCCGGATTATTGAAGGGTGCACAGTTCAGCGTTTAAGATGTGTTTAAAAATAGACACTCCAGGTAGTGGGGTTATGCTTCACTGACTGTAGATTCTGGAATTTCAAACGTATGCTTCCTCAGATCCGTCTTTATCATGGCGGAAAGCCTTTCCTAACGATTTCACTGACGTGGAGAAAAGCTGCGGCCTTTTGCTGGTTTAATCAAGACTCGTCTAAATGGCGTCGTTCCTGAAACGGCTGTCTATCCTCTTGCATCTGTGGTAAGACTGACAGCCTCGGCTCCCTCACCTGATGAGTCATTAAGATGTAAAACGGGTGCTTTCTCTTCAAACCGGACTGATGGAGATGTCATATTTGTTTAGCTGACTCTGCCATGCTTTTGAGCTGAGAGTCTTGTTGACAGCTGACAGGATGATGTGAAGCAGTGAGCGAGAGCAGATATGATTGCGAGAGATTCTCCGGTGCTCGCTTAAACAAATAGGCCTAATTTACACAAGAGATGAGAAAGAAGAAAACTCTTCTGGCAGGTAATTCAAGAGCATATTTGGTCTGGAAGATGAGTAAAGAGGACAGTGCTTGAGGACTCTTCAGCATACTTCCATTCTAAGACATTGAGGAGTTGTTCAAGTATCCTCAGACAAGCATTCAATGATGTTAACAGATTATTTATAATATATTATTTTACAATGACCTACACTATATGTCAAAAGCTTTGTGCATTCAGCATCTTTGAGTTGCACCCATTACTGACACAGAAAATGCATGCACACAGCTTTTCTGGACCCTGTAGAGAAGTACTGGCTATTGAATAGGACTCTCTGGAGCAGATAAACATGAACCTATTAGCACTATGTCTAATGTCAGGTGTGGGCTAGAGGGGTAAAAAGCCCCCCAGCTGAGCTGTGGAGCAGTGGAATTGTGTCCTCTGGAATGATGGATGGTGCTCCATCCAATACTGTTATGGTGAATTAGGGAGTTGGGGATTGATGAGGTGGGGTGGTGGGGTGGTTGTTGCTGAATGCAATCAGATTCTTACAGCAGTGCCCCAACATCTATTAGAAAGCCTTGATTGGACAGTAAGGACAGATTCTTGAAGAAACAATGAATGGTGTCCAGGTGTCCCAATATTTTTGTCCATCAACCAGACCAAACCAAACATTTTTTGAATAATTTAGTTATAGTAGAAACACCCAGACTTGATTACTTCTAGGAACTTGCTAGGTGGTAAAAAGTATAAGATCCTTGAGAAACTTTTAGGGGTTCTTAAATTTTAAGCTGTGGAGGAACCTCTTAAGGTGCTCAGAGAAACCTTCAAGGAACCTTTTTCCTTAAGACATTCCTCCACAGTTTCAAATTAAAGAACCTCCAAAAGTATCTCAAGGACAGTGTAGGTAGATGGTTACAGAGGTGCTGCTAGGTGGTAGATATGGTTTTACTAGGTGGTTGCTATGAAGTTGCTTAGTGGTTGCTATGGTATAGTCAAATGGCTTCTGTGATAGCCCATGTGGTTGGTTGGGTGTTACTTGGTTATTTGTATCATTGGCACATAAGGAGAAGGTACAAACCTTTGTTTCTAATTTGTAAAATATCTGGTGCTGCACTGCAACCATGCATCAAATCACAGATCACAGTCTGGAAATATATCAGCTTGGAAATGGTTACAACATTGCCATAACTGACGAATCCATACATTTTGTTATTTAATTGGAAACAGACTGCTGGAGCTTATCTGTTTAGTCTGTAATCTGAAGCTCAAGTGCAGTTGGGTTATGCAACAAGACAATGACCTGTCTCCACCTTTAAATCTCACAAACACAATTAAAGTTATAGAGTGGCCTGGTCAAATTCCTGACTTGAACTCCATTGAGATGCTGTGGAATGACAATAAATGGGCAGTCCATGCTTGAAAGCCCACCAGTGTTATTGAATTAAAGCAATTCTGCCCAGGAGGGGGTCAAAATTCCTGACTGATCTCCTGTTATATTAGGCATTCAAAAGAAGCAGTTGTAAGTATAGTCACAACTAATCTATTTTATAGAATCCTTTGCCATTTACACTTCTTTGAGAGGGGGGTAATCTGTATTATGCTATTAAGAAGAGTTGTGCTATTATTAGAGCTCATGTGATAATAAAGAGGTATGTGATGTGAATACATGTGTAGGTTTTTCTCTACACCCTTTTATATGATTTAGACTTTAACATTACTTTGTTCTTGACAGCTCTCATTCCAGAAAAGATGTCAAAAAGGGTCATTTGGAACAGTTCTACAGAAGAACCACTTTCGGTTTCCTAAACAACCTTTCAATGGACGTGACGTGTGAGAGAGAAAAACCATCTATTGTAAAAGTTTCTTCTCCGGCAAAAAAACTCTTTTGAGGCCTTTTAAGTTTAGGTGAGAATGTGAGAGAACAGAGACCTTTTTCTGTAGAGAAAAACAATCCCGGCAAGAAATGCAATGAAATCCAATAAAAACTACACAACCCTAAAGTTTTGGGTTTAGAAGGAATTATATAATGTTAAGTTTCTAATAAAAATGTTGGGAATAATACTAAAATATCTCAGGGCAATAACTATGTGTTCAGTGAGGTCAAAACAAGAGAAAAACAAACCTTCCTGATTCTTCCCTTTATGCATTACCTCTGAATCACTACAGCCCCCAAGGACGTTTACATACAGGAGAACTCACTCTCACTCTCTCTCTCACATACACAAGATTTAATATTCAAAGTAGAAGTGGGCAATATGACAATATTTGATCATATTGTGATAAGTTTTGTTTTAGTGGTACACAATATGCTTTTAAGAGTATATTGTGGATATCATCATTGTTAAATAAACACTGTTTTACTGCACATTTCATTACAGAGAGTGTAAGCAGTCCTTTTTTAATGGAGTGCAGCATATTTTAGTAAAAATCATGGTACTCAGTATTGGAGAGTATTTGGATAGCAGTTTGTAACATTTGTACAACAAAGGGTTACAACATTGCCATAACTGATGAATCCATGCATTTTGTTATTTAATTGGAAATTCTGCTGGAGCTTGTCTGTTTAGTCTGTTATTTGAAGCTCAAGTGCAGTTGGGTTATGCAACAAGACAATGACCTGTCTCCACCTTTGAATCTCACAAACACAATTAAAGTTATAGAGTGGCCTGATCAAATTCCTAACTTGAACTCCATTGAGATGCTGTGGAATGACAATAAATGGGCATGCTTGAAAGCCCACCAGTGTTATTGAATTAAAGCAATTCTGCCTGGGACGGGGTCAAAATTCCTGACTGATCTCCTGTTATATTAGGCATTCAGAAGAAGCAGTGGTAGGTAAAGTCACAACTATTCAACAATTTGAATATAGTTACAATATGCTTTTAAGAGTATATTGTGGATATCATCATTGCTAAATAAACACTTTTACTGCACATTGCATTACAGAGAGTGTAAGTAGTCATTTTTTTATTGGAGTGCAGCATATTTTGAGTAAAAATCATGGTACTCAGTATTGGATTATTGGAGTATTTGGATAGCAGTTTGTAATATTTGTACGCTATTGGTGCATTTTGTCTACATTTCAAAATATTGTGATAAATATTGTATATTGAAATAAAAATTCTAAATATAACACTGTGATATAATATTTTTACCACATTGCACAGCTTTAATTCAAAGTATTAATTAATTAATCAAAGTTATTGTGATTGTAATAAGCAAAATATTACGAAAACTGATTATATATATACAATTAATAGTAATATAAATAGTAATATTACAAACTATTACTATTAGTGACTTGTAACAGATATCTCTTGTTACAACAGGTCCTTTTTTCTGGGTCTGTGTTGTGTTTTGGTTTCTCCATGTGATCTTCAGCACTTGGCAGTGTTTTGTATTCTTGTCTCCGCCCTAGCTCCGCCTATTCATTAGTGTTGCCACCTATGTCTCATTTGTAGCCCTGTCCTCTCGTTATCCTCCCCAGGTGTTCCTGCTTGTGTCTAGGGCTCTGATACCTCTGTGTTTGCTCTGTTCCTGGTCTATCATTGTTGATGTTGATGTGTGTTTGCTGCATTTTGGGTTCCTTGTGTTCGATGGGTTTGGTGTTTTGGCTTCATTTTGGGTTTACAAATCACTGGCACTTGCATCCTGCCTCAACCCCCCCCCCTCAAAGACAATAGTCTTAGTTCTTAGTCCCCCATACTGAGAAAGCAAAAACAGAATTTTACAAACTTTTGCAAATTTACTAAACTAAATTTACTGAAACAAAAATTTCACATGGACATTCAGACCCTTTACTATGGCACTTGCATATCATAGCAAAAATCAAGCCATGGGGAGGGAAGAACTGCCTATAGAGCTCAGAGACAGGATTGTGTGGAGGCACAGGTTTGGAGCAATCAGGACTCTTCCTAGCGATGGCAGCCCCACCAAACTAAGTAATCAGGGGAGAAGAGCCTTGGTAAGAGAGGTGACCAAGAACCAAATGGTCAACAAATGGCTGAGCTTTAAAGATCCTAAGTGCACATGGGAGAAACTTCCGGAAGGTCAACCATTACTGCAGCACTCCACCAATCTGGGCTTTATGGCAGAGAGGCCAGACAGAAGCCTCTCTTCAATAAAAGACACATGAAAGGACTCTCAGACTGTGAGAAATGAGATTTTCTGGTCTGATGAAACTAAGATTGATTTCTTTTTTGCACCATGTCTAGAGGACACCCAGCACTGCTCACCACCTGCCTAATATCATCCCTACAGTGAAGCATGGTGTTGGCAGCATCATGCTGTTGGGGTGTTTATCAGTAGCATTACTTGATGGCAATGGTCAAAAGCCGATCCGCATCAAGAGCCCTTCTAGCTTAAAGTACGGCTCGGCTCGACCCGCCATCCCTCAAAATCCACGGAAGACAAGCGTCCAGGCTATTTTCTGTTCTGGCACCGAAGTGGTGGAACGAGCTTCCCCTGGGTGTCCGAACGGTTGAGTTGCTCGCTGTCTTCAAACGCAGACTGAAGACCCACCTCTTCCGAGAGTACTTGGACAAATAGCAGAGTACTATGGTCACCTTACTGACTTGTGTTTAGTAGAGTATACATTTAGAGGATCTTTAAATTATTAGTCTATTCTAACTAGCTGAGGTTTTTCTTGGGTAAACAGCAAAGCACTTTTGTAAGCTGCTCTGGATAAGAGCGTCTGCTAAATGCCTTAAATATATATATATATATATATATATATATATATATATATATATATATATATATATATATATATATATTCCATTGATCCCAGTTGTGTTAGGCGTCATTTTTCAGACATTCCTTAATTAAAACTGTTTTCCCAAACTCCGCTTTCCACATCTGCTGAAAACGCTGGTTTGACATTTGAATAGCATGGTTTCCTTTGCACGTGATTCACAAGCACTCTGGATTTAGGAGCTGGATTTACTGCTCTAAAACGAGTTATATGTGAGCAGCTCTAATTGGTTAGTGGTTTTTATGGTCCGTTCAGGCTTAGGGGGCTTTCTTGCTGGAGGAGTCGAAGCCTGACTTCGACGTGAGTGACGTTTTTCATTTCAGCAAGCTGCTTTCAGATGACAAGTCTCTCTCTCTCTCTCTGTCTATGAGCAGGGGTGGCATGGGAGCTGAGAGCACAGCTGTTACAGTCATTCTCTCTTTTCTCTCTTTCTCTCTCTCGCTCTCTCTCTCTCTCAATCAGTGGTGTGTTGGTTTCCTTTGCTGGGGCCTGTTCTTTCACTCAGCTTCTCTCTCTCTTTCACTCTTACTCTTACTCTTGTTCCATTACTATGTGATGTCAACATACTGACAGCATGAGGACCGTACTGCATGTGCCGTCAAATCCTGCTCTACCATCAGCTGCTATATGGAACTTTGGTCTGTTTTGTAGATGTTCTGATACACATCTGATAGATGTCGGTTCTCACAGGTGTTGCTAGCTATAACAGAAGCACTGTGCAATCTAATATGAATTGATTCTCTCTGGTAGTTTATTGAAACGAGAAAAAAACAGACAAGCCTAGTTTGGATGCATAGAATCGTCAATGGCATTTCAACACTGGGACCAAAATTTACCATCTCATGTGACCCTGCCTGGTAGAGGACTCAAGCCTTGCCCTCAGAGCCTTAAGCTGTAAACCACATATTTACTAGTGTTTAGATGTGAAGAGCCCAGGACACTATGAACAGTACGCCACGATAGCGATGCTGGGCAAGGCCGGCAGCCAGCACTGTCGCGATGCTAAGACTGCAATAGTGGCGCTAACACCATGGTAGCGATGCTGGACGAGGGCGGCAGCTGGAGAGGTAGCAATGCAAACGCTGCAATGGCAAATGTCAAGGTAGTGATGTTAGTGCCACAGTAGCGATGCTGGGCAAGTCAGTGAGTAAGTAAAGCCATGCTGTTAATTTAACACTGTTCAGGGAATCGCGCTCTGAATAGAGCTTTGAGCAGAGAATCTGTGGACTAGTAGCCCTCCGTCAACAAGATATTAAAACACTGGTGACTGTTAATGAAGTAGTAGCAGTGTTTGCTCGTCGGTGGCCATTTGGGCCTTTTATTAAAGAGATTTATCTTGCTGTTTACTTTCAGCTGTTCATGCACCCAGCCAGCAGTGTGCTCCTATTATTATATCCATTATTATAAGGTAAACAACATCAGTATTAAAACTCCAGCATAGATCCAGAGAAGGCCTGCTTGGCGCCCGGCCGCTTTTCGAACTGCTCTTTAAAGGTAGGAGTTCAGCGGCGGGTCGGAGAGACAGAGACGGTGGGTGATTTATTTGGTTGCGAGGAGGGAGGCATAAAGAGAGGAAAGGAAAGAAAGAGGAGGAGGTTCTGGCTGCCGGCGTGTTTGGTGTGTGTTCGGTGGCCCCGCTGTGAGCGGCCTGCGGGGTGCCATATTGTACATCCGCAGCATGATGGAGAGAAACACGCTTCAAGTGGCCCAAAGCCGTGTACTCCGACCTCCCTCTGGGATCTCAGCAGAGGAGCAGCAAAGACGGTCCTGCTTCCACAACAACCCACTCAGGAAAGCGTAAGTGAGGCGACAAAACGGAGGGCGAGGTGGAGCTTTTGCACTCGGCCAACCGTCCAGGCTTTGTCTCACGCTGTGTCGAGCTATGTTTTCTGTCAGCTTGTATTACGAGCCTGTGAAAGTGAAGAGAAATAAGATACGCTTGCCTAGAACTACTCACAGATGCAGCCTGGCTCGCCCCTCCCTCCCTTCACCTCCTTGTCTCGGGCCTCATTTTAATCACATCCACCCTGCGCATTCATTTCACCCTCTCTCCGCCGCCCAGCACTCATATTGTAATGACCGACTGATTAAACGCATAAATCTGTCATACCAAGGTGTATTAGCTGGGATATTTCAGAAAAAGAGAGAGAAAGAGAAGTGGAGAGAGAAAGCAAGAGGATATTGAGTCTCTGGGACCCTGCGTCAGATGTTGGCCATTTTGAAAGCACATGCTGTGGCGGCGTCCGTGTTTGTTTTGTGTCTCCCTTTGCTCTGTTTGTTGATTCGCCCGGCTCATCCACATCGCTGGATCTAAAAATGAAAGTGACACCGTACCTCCAACCCATCAGACCTTATTTGCTCTCCTACTCCTCCTCATTCGCCACTGAAGGCACCCAGGCGTGAGCTGCAAATTCCTGAGTGGCTTTGGCTGCTCCCCACCCCCAGCTCAAGTAGCACTCGGCAGCTAGCGCGACTCCTTCAGGTTACAGCGCTGGCAGACAGCTTCTCAGACAGCTTCTCAGACTGTTCTCCGGTAATTCAATAGCGGCACCTTGAAGCCAAGATGAGCAGGCCACATACTGTAGCATTGTCAAAGTGAGAGGTCGATAACACAGTAAATTCTCTACTGTTCTAACCCTGGGTGTTTTTATGCGCATTATAACATCGCTTTTCAGTTCAGGTTTGGAAGCAGACTAGGTTACATTTACACAAGCGTAGGTTTTATCTTCAGTAAATAACTGGGGGTGAAAAAAGTGAAAGAGGAAGAGACATTATAGTTAATTCTGCAAAGTACTTCATTTACTGTACACCTTAAAGTAGATGAATGCATTCATTACAAGGGATGTCCACAAACATTTGGACATATAGTGTATATACATTTATCAGCCCTAACATTTAAAACAAAATAAAGGTGAAGTGAACAACATTAATTAGCTTATTGGTGGGCTATACATATTGACTCTCTCTCTCTCTCTCTCTGTATATGTATATATAGATAGATAGATAGATATAGACAGGTCAAAGCTGTGCTGGTGGTAGATGTACACACTATTAAATAGTTTTAATTCCATGGTTGTAATGTTATTGCTGAATGTTTTAGCAGATACCTTTCTTCATTTATGTGAGTGGAATGTGGGCTAGGTGGGTTCCAGGTGGGCATGGGTTCTGAGTGGGTTTGTTTGTGTTGTTACTGGGAACCAGTTGGGCCCCATCGTTACAGCCCACCTTAGGCCCACTAGGCCCCAAGTGCAGTGTACAACCCAGATGGGGCCCATGCTTAATCCCTTCTGGTCCCATCACTGACTCTGGTAAGACCCTGGTGGGCATCCATATATGGGGCCAAGATGGAATGAGTCTAGACAGTTACAACAACTTTGGGGTTTTGGGATTGGCTCATTTACTAGCACTGTTTTGGTTCTGATGTTTTTTTCTTTTCTGTGAGCAGGCAGCACTTGAGGTTCATTGTCCACTATAAAGACAAAAGTATTGGGACACCTGCTCATTTATGGTTTCTACTAACATAAAGCACATTAAAAGACTTTATCTCCAAAGCTGGGGGGCTTTATACTCGTCTAGCCCACAGCTGGCAATAGGCATGGTGCCAATAGCTTCATAATTATCTGCTCCAGAGAGTCTTATTCTATTGGCAATAAAGGGACTAGACAAGCTGTGTTTGTGTGTAAATTGCACATCTGTGTCAGCAATGGCTGCAACTTAAAGTGGTTGAATGCATTCATTAGAAGGGGTGTCCACAAACATTTGGACATATTGTGTATGTCACTTCCATGTACCGAACAAAAAAACAGTTTTACTTTTTGGGCCTTTTTAACAGAGGCAGCAGCTCAGAAGGCCAGACAGATGAGAAGATTTGACCAGTTCTAACAGCATCTGATCTGGGTCTGTTGGAGGAGAGTTGCTGAAGAGCATGTAAGACTTATGAAAGCCCAGATCTACTGTGCACCAACTTCACCAACTAGACATATTTTATTATTTTTATATTTTTACTTCTGTTGCTTCTCTGAAAGTATCATAACAAGCAGACATTGGATGGGCTTTTTTATTTGTCCGGAGGGAAGCCTGCCCCAGACCCGCAAGTAAAGGCTTAATTCCCCTGTCTATAAATCTGTAGCGATTCCCTCTGATAAATACAGCATTTTTATATTTTCCTATCTGAATATGTCCAGCAGATGTGGACGGAGAATTACACCATTATTTAAAAGCACTGGCTGTATTTGAAGCTATATTAGGCATGGCACACATTGTTACTCATAAACCTGAAGCTGAGTATATTTAGAGGGTAAATATTTAGCTTCGTTTCAGACGGCACATGGTCCTGTTTACTCCCGCTCTTGTTTTCCTTCAGATTATAATTTTTTTCTTGCTTTTTCCTGAGGTGGTGGTTCAGAGCTTTTCCTGTGGAATGGCTGTTTGATGTGGAATTATGGCTCCAGGAGTTTCTGAACGAATATTTAACCTTCTACAATGAAGGAGTGGGTTAGAAAATGAGTCCCCTGTCTTGCCTACAGACCAGTCACTCATATTGCCATGAAGTCGTGCAGTGAGTAATCGCAGAAATACTACGCTAATATGCTTTGCTGTTTGTTTACCTGTTTTAATGAAATGGGAGGTGAAAAGTGCAGCTGATTTAAGCGTCTGCTGCAGCGTAGCGGCTTTGAATGTCCCTCAGCATCCGTATGTGCAGATCTACAGTCAAAAGCCCAGGTGTGTGTGCATCAGTCCTGCCAAAAATACCTTCTTCCATCAATGCACATATGGAATATGCAGAAGGTCATTCTTGAAGGCTCCCTACGACAGCACCAGAATATGCACCTGCTTTCCACTGGATCAGGGACATGCTTCTAATACCTGGAGCCTGGATGGAATGAAGGGAATCTCTTCATTTCAAGGTGGAGAGGATTAAACAGGGGAGTCATTTCATGCTACGCCCTGTTGTGTAAGCAAATATCTTTGGAGACATCAAGCACGTCAAAAAAGGCCCAAATCCTCCTCCCAAATCCCCTCGCCTGGACTTTGCGGCGCTTGGTTTTTGCTGCCCTCAGTGAAATTGCTGTGCTCTTAACCCTGTGTAGTGTCTGGATAAGCTGCTGAGGAGACAGGAGTCAGCTTCAGCCTGGTTGCGTAAGAGCTGGCTTTATCATTGAATCACAGCTGGGAGATGAAGCTGCTCTAGAATCTGATGAGAGTGAAGAGATGCTGATGATGGATGTCTTAACCTCATCCTCGTCCGATGGGCAGAGGGCTTTTTCATCATGAATTGACAGTGGCTGTAATAGGCTGTAACCTATTTATTTTATATAACATCACATTTGAATGTCTGCAGAGGTACACCAGTGTGTTTCTCAGTTATTTTATGCATAACTGCTGAAAAAGCATGTGTATGAACCCTCACTGCTAATGTTCATAAGCCTGTACATTCACTGATTTTGATATGATGCCAAAAAGAAAAGGTGTACATTTTAATACATATTTATCATGTCATGGTAAATTCCCACCCACTTGCTTAATGTGACCAGTATCTGGATTGTATCCTGATAAGATTTTAACCACATGCATTTACACTTGGGGCCTGTTTACACCTGCCATTAACATGCGTGTTGAATCCGGATGGTATCTGGATCTACTTTTCATTGCAACGCATCGGCAGTGTGACCACATAAGATCAGATTTTACTGTCCTGCATATGAATCACATATAGGTGTTGAACTTCCTACAAACATCTCATCAAATATGTCAGTTTAGAGGAACGGTGGAGGTTCTACAACAAAGTGGAACAATATATGGTTCTCGCATTCCATTAAACGGCCCTACCAGAAGATACAGTGGCTCAGAAAATACATTCCGTTTGCACTTGTGTTAAATGTGGTCGAGATCCGTCACTGACCACCTGCTAATGTGGTTTGAGTGGACCGATCATAATCTGATCACAATGGGGGCATCTCAGGGGCGTTTACACTTGGCTTTTCATGCAGACAAGTGAAATCTTGATCCGATCACTAAAAACACAGGTAATGACAGGTATAAGCAGGCTCTTGTTTGGCAAATGTGCCTCCGCTTAGTCAGACTGAAATCCGATTGTTGTGTGGGATGGAATATAAAAATCCGCTCGTTCTGCAGCAACCAGTTGTTCATCAGTTCAGCCTCTTCCTGTACTGTGGGGAAGATGTCTGCTGTCTCAAAATTCAGTGTAATTTCACATGCTGTCATCCTCCAAGATCCTCTTCCTCACAGACTCGGATCATATGCCCAGCGTCGCACTGCATGGGAAGGTGTTTGGGTTGTACTTGGAGGGGTTTCGGTTGTGGAATGCGTGTTGGAGAGGCAGATGTGTTTAGGGAGCTATAATATGTGGCTCAGATGCGTCTCAGACCACCTCCAGAAGTGGTTTGATTGATCGGATTTGGATCTGATTTAAATGCGACTTAAGTGCGTCTACACTTGTGGTTTTATGTGGTTTGGCCTAATCCAGATATAATCCTGATATAATCCTGATATTCCAGACGCATGAAGTTGACAGATGTAAATGGGGTCATTAACTGCCAAACCTGTTTCATCAGCTACGTCACTCTGGGAGGGCAAGGCCAGCTCCCGGCTACAGTTGGCAATGTAATTATAAACTCTCCTGATAACGTTTAGACAGCTGTGCCACTCAGAAGCCTCCTATATTGTCTTCATTAAGAGCATGTGGCTGGGCATTTTAGCACTGTCGGCTAGCGGTTAAGGTTAGGATAAGCTTTCCAGCTATTGCCATGCCATGGCTATTCCCATGTTCCAAAGATTACACTTGCAATGTTGTGTATGTGTGTGTGCCTTCCCCTAAAGCCCCTGTCTACCCCTTTTTTATGATTTTCTTCTAGGTATTACATAAAGTTGTGGTGTTGAACTTACTACGGGCAGACAACATTTTGTAAAGCTGTTTTTTTTGTAGTATGACATCAGATCGGCCAACGAACCAATCAGAGTGAGCAATATGTCACCTACCTCAATTCCACTAGATATTCCATATGTCCATCGATTCAGCTTCTCCAAGCACACAGCATTTCCCTAAAACACAGCAACACCAACAGTTAATCACCATAAGTCTGCCGGTCCTATCGGCCATATGCTTGCTCGTTCAAGCACTGGCCTTAAAAGCGCTGGATTGTCGGCTTCTGGAAATGTAACCATCTCGTCTCACAACCACAGTATAGCATTTCTGCCTTTAAATTCAGAGGGTGGTGATTAATGTGAACTAACATGGCTCACCAATGAGGCTCGAGTTATTCTCCAGCTTCTCACTGGAATTTTCCATTCCACCTTAAATGGGGCATAACTGACAGGAGGCCAAATGTAACTGCTGCTTTTTTTAAAGGTGGGATTTTAGCTCCATGCTAAGATGAGTGCACAGCAAACTGTTTGTGTTGTATATTTCTTTAAAATTATATTCTAACACATTATATATTAGTCAGATCCAGTGAAGGAATCTAAGCTTGAAGTTTCACCACTTCATTAAAAAATGCAAAAAATGGCTGCAATTATAAAAATACCGCCAGCTTCATGAGCTGATCTTGTCTGTACAGTTAGCTAGCATTTCACAGATTTACGCCATTACGTCATTTTGATGCCACTGCCAATCATTCTGTGATCTCACATGCCCTTGCAGTTCACATGATTTACGCCATTACGTCATTTTGATGCCACTGCCAATCATTCTGTGATCTCACATGCCCTTGCAGTTCACATATTCACATGTTTCCTCCTACCTCCCCAAAATGCGCTATGCTAAATTGCCTCTAGCTGTGAGCGTATGTGAATGAATGGGTGTTTGTGATACCCGGTGATAGACGCCCTGGCGCCCTGTCCAGGGGGTATTCCTGCCTGCCCTCTTGCACCCTTTTGTTTTATGTAGGCTCTGGACTGACTGCAACCCTGACCTGGAAAAAGCAGATAAGAAGATGGATGGACAGACACTGGACTTTGGGACAGATTGTACCTAAGTAAAGGGTTATCTTCCCCTGTCGCTGCAGATTCTTCAGAGTTCCAGGATTTTACATTTACATTTACGGCATTTAGCAGATGCTCTTCTCCAGAGTGACTTACAAAAGTGCTTTGCTATTTACCCAAGAAAAACCTTAGCTAGTTTAAATAGACTAATAATTCAAAGAAACCTCTAAGTTTAGACTCTACTAAACAAAGTCAGTAACGAGACCACTCTGCTATTTGCCCAAGTATTCTCTGAAGAGGAGGGTCTTCAGTCTGCGTTTGAAGACAGCGAGCGACTCTGCCGTTCGGACACCCAGGGGAAGCTTGTTCCACCACTTTGGTGCCAGGACAGAAAAAAGCCTGGACGCTTGTATTCCGTGGATTTTAAAGGGATAATTAACAAAAATGTTCGTTATCAAAGTACACCTGTGTGCACTTCTTGTATTTGGCAACCTTTCCGTCTACTAGCATAGCCTGAAGGACAATAGAGATCGGAGAGCATCACTATGAGAAGAGTGGTACTTTATTCGTTGTGAATTGAAACCCATCTGTTTATGCGCCGAGCTCATCCATGTTTATGAAACACCTTCTGTCTGATTCTGCGATTCTCTCTCAGAAGGTGACAACGAGTCATCTACTGCATGAGGGAATAGTCGTCATGTGGTAGTCCTCATTCATTTTCACCGCGGCTTCAGAAACTCTGAGGGAAGGAAAAATGAGCATTAGGCATTCGTAAGATGTTGTTTCCTCATCCATCTCTCTCTCTCTCTCTTTTTTTTTTATTTCATCACTGAACACAACTGAACTATTGTTCTTACAGATCAAGTATGTCAGGCTCCTGTGCTGTGGAATTAAAGCTTTCTGGTGAAAGGAAAGTCCCCTCCCCCCCACCCCCTTTAGACTCGGGTCTCAGGTAATTTTGTGTGAAATGGCTTTCAGATTCAGTGGAGTCTGGAAATGTAAGCCGCCATAATCGTTCCAGCATTGTGACATTTCAGGCGGAGGGGAGATTACGGCCTGCAAATTTTGTCCTCATATGTGAGGAATGTGATTAATTAAAAAGGCACATGTTGTGGGTGGGTTTTTTAGAGAGCTTTCTGCGGTATAGCTCGTTCCCTGCCATTAAGATTTAGCTTTTTTTGCCACCACCACCACCATCACCACTCCCCCTACCCCTCTTTCCCTCCAAGAAACACATTCTTCTTCTTTTTTTCCAGCAGTATGGGCTCTGCAGTAGATTGGTGTCTGGCGGTGCTGCTGCTTGCTGTGGTGTATAAGGTGATAAGAGATAAGATTTCAGACACATTCCATAGCTGTGGAATTGCCCTGCTCTAATTCGCTTTGCGGTGAGAATATAGTTCACTGCTCAGATCAACACATTTGATTTGTGTTTTTAATAAAGTGGGGCAGGACCTAGAGAACTGGATCATGCTGTTTCCTGTTTACTGGCAGTCCGAACTCAGATGTGCTCAGATGTGCATCTGTCATACGTTTATGTTTAGCAACAGTTTTTCTTCTTTTTTTCAAGTGGATAACCACCCAAAGGACTTGATCTGTCAACAGGAAAATGGTCATCAAGTGATTGAGTGGGCAGAGGCTTGAGGAAGTTCAGGTGATGTCATGGAAAACACATTCATCAGATTTGAGCAGCACTGAGGGGGACTGTGTTGGGAAATGTGTGGAGAAGACAAACCCAACCACTGTAGGAGAAAGAAACACATGGAAATGCAAGCAGTTCATTTAAATATCTACACTATATGGATAAAAGTATTGGGACACCTGCTCATTAATTATTAAAAAAGTAGAGTAACTGTCTCTACTGTCCAGGGAAGAAGGCTTTCTATCACATTTCAGGCATGGTGCCTATAGGTTCATGTTAAAATGCTTCAGAGAGTCTTATTCTATTGATGGTGCACTGTGTGTGTTTGTGTGACAGGGATGATTTCTGTCTGTTGTGATGATATAACTCTTGCACTATGAGATCGTTCATTTGGTGAACTAGAAGAAGTCTCAAGCATTGTGCTTGACGTTCATGCTGAAGGTAGTAAGGCCTTTATATTAACTGTATAGTGGAAACAAAAAGAACCTGTTCATTCATTTTTTCCCAGGAAAGGAAACTGACAAACTGACGACATGCTGATATCAGACACACAACCCTCTACAAACCAATCAGTGTGAAGTATAGGGAGACATGGTCCACATAGGTGATGACAAAGGGACAAAGGTAAGCTAAGGTAAGTTCTTTAGTGCCTGTGAAAACTAATCAAATGTATACCTGAACCTTGGTTTGGACTTTCTAGATCTAGACTCTTTCTAGACTCTACTAGATTTTGGATGTTATTGCATTCATGACAAGAACGTTAGTGAGGTCAAGATGTTGAATGATTACCACCCCACCCCACCCCCAACTCCCCATCTCATCCCAAAAGTATTGAAAGAAACATCAAACATCTAGGGAACACAGTTCTACTGCTCCACAACACAATTCAGGGGGCTTTGTACCCCTCTAGCCCACACCTGGCATTAGGCATGGTGCCAATAGGTTCATGTTAAAATGCTATTCTATTGACAGTGCACTGTGTATGTATGTGTATGTGTGAATTTGCACACTGTGTCAGCAATGAGTGCAACTTAGAGTAGCTCAATGCATTCATTAGAAGGGGTGTCCACAAACATTTGGACATACAGCATATAACATCTAATGATCTACTGTATATTGATAGTTTGTAGGACTCTATTAGTTTGGCCCACTACAGAAAGTTACAGGCCCACAACAAACCACTGCTTCTCCTTGAGAATAGGTCCAACAGCCCATGTGGTGCATGAGAAATCCAGCTTTACACAGGGAGGACATTTCCTGTAAAACCTGCTGTTATGTTATTTTCATTTGAGGTCATATTTCTCTGCCATTTACAGCTGTTTGAGGACTTTTCATTTAGAAAAGTTGCGGCCTTCTCTGACCTCTCTGAAAGAGCTAGGAAAATGGAAGCATGACTTTTTAAAAGCACTCTTGTCCTTCAGTCCAGCGATGCCTCTCTCTGCCGTGCTGTATGTGTTGGTTGTAAGAGGCATGTGGACGAAATCTGTCACATGACACCAAGGAACCTTTCACACTTCCCTTGTTTGGTCTGAACCTTCAGACTTTTCAGTTTGGTCTGCACCCGATAAGCAGGTGTAAAAGGTGTCTTGAACAGCGATATGGAGCAAAACTTGGTCCTGTGTTTTGGTCCAACCAAAACCAAAAGGTGGTCTTGGACCTTGGTCTGGACTTTCAGCTGTGAAAATGCCCTAAACATGGATGGAAACGGAAAGTCATTAATTGTTATTATGCTCCAAAAAACAACATTTGAGAAGTTCCTTTCAGCAGTCTGTGTACATTAGCAACCTTTGGTGAATGATGGCTTATGATTATTATATTTCTTTCTCATTTTTGCAAATGTACATAATAGTGACACAAGTACCTATGCTCTCCAAAAGTTTGTAGACACCTACTCCTACAGAGTTGCTTTCGAAATCAAGGGTAGAGAGTAAGGTAACAAGGTAATAGTAAGGACTACTCTTACTATTAGTGAGGTCAAGGACTAATAGTGGACGTTTAGTTATAGATCAAAAATGCCACTCAAACATATCCCAGAGGTAATGGCTGGAGCTCCAGAACACAGAGAAGCCCAGTGCTATGGTGCTTTATAGCCCTCTATCTCCCGGATGGCATTGGGCAAGGTGACTTCAGACTCATGCATGGCTGCTCCAGATTGTCTGATTATATTGGCAATGCTTTTCTATGGTGATTAAACAAGCTGTGCATGCACAATTAAATGCCTGTGTCAGTAATCGGTGCAGCGTAAAGTAGCTGAACTCACTCGTTAAATGGAGGGTCTGGATACTTTTTTACGTGTAGTGTATCTGCAATAAAAACTACATTAGCTCTGAAAGGACCTATTGTCTTTGACACGTTTTCCAGACATGTTTTATGAGAAGTGTTTCCTTATATAATACTTAATAACTCTTAATAAAAAACAGGCATGTGATCATTGTTTAGAACCAAGCATTTCAAAGTCTTACCAAAAGGAACATCAGACTTCAGATACTGACGAATGCACTAAATCTACTCCATACCCAAGAGCTATTCTAGGCATTAATTACAGCTGCTTCTCTTTCAGATATTAGACTGACAGCTAAATGTTGCCAGAAATGTTGCCTATACTTACCTTTCCTAGTCTAGCCACAAAAAAGAGGGAATATCTGGTCTTCAGGGAAAAGCAGTTGGACAGCGGCATGCCACCCATGTTATTTTGCAGTCAAATTTCTGCCAGATTTTTTTTCTCTTTAAAGCTTTTGACTATGTCTTTATATAGAGGGATCTAAAAACAGTACGCTCGCTGCCAGAAATGTGAGTGAAGTGTAGAAAAATGTGTTCTGCAGGCCAATAACTACCCAGCCCAGACGGATCTGTGATTCTTACTGCACACCACGTCTGAACGGTGCCAAGCATCCGAAAAAGGCCTAGCAGACACCAGCCTTATGCAGGCATCAGTGTGTGTGTGTATATGTGAACAAAAACATGAAATCAGCCATGGGCTCTAAAATAAGGAGCCCTGCAAACCCTATGAGAAGGTACCACTTGACCATACCAGTGGTAATGTGCGTGGAGGGACCAGAATATGAATGCTCATACTCTGTGAACTTCAGCCACTGTATGGATTTGTTCAGTCTTACCAGCAGACCAGCCGATTAGATAAACTAGGTGCTGGACAACATCTGGATGTCCTTGGGCAGAGCTTTGGAAATGGTTAAATGTGATACTGGGTGCATTTATTGCATGTTTTAGTTGTTATTTGATGTAGAAATTGTAAGTATGTGACTTTGCTTGGGGTGAAAAATCCTCAGATGCGGTTTTACTTATTTACCACCCTGTTATTATGCCTACAAATGAAACACACAGATTTTCCTTTCACAAAGGACTCATGGGAAAACAATGATAAGCTCTGCATTACTGGCTGCTGGGGTGCACTGCGATGGCCCACATCAGCAGCATAGCATAGCCTAGCAAAGCACAGCCTATAAGACTGTCAGAAATCTTAAGAAGACCCCAGAAGACCCCAGAACGTTTTGTAATCATTTTCAAGCCTTACCAGATGTGTTGCTGTAATCTACGTCTCCTCTCCCTGTCCAGTCAGCATGATGTACAGATTGTGCAGATTGTAGTACTGTCTGGTAGGGTTAGTTTTTAGCCTCCCTGGCCGGCTGTGGCTAGCTTTATTGGCCAGCAGCTGGAGATCCACAGAGGTGCTTGTACTAGTCTGCACTTCTCCAACCAGTCCTTTACCTGGTCAGCTGGTGTTAGCTTTGAGCCCTTTTATCTTCTCTTCCATATTCTTCTGAAGAAGCTGTTGGGTTTAACCTAGAAAGGTTTTCACTAGTGGGCTGTTTTAGGGTTTTGGAATTGGCCAGTTTTCCAGCACTGTCTTACTGGGTTACGTGGGTTTTGCTTGAAATAGGACACAACAGTGTTTGACGTTCACAGTTGGTCATTCTTTGCACTCTCTTTATTCAACTACACCAAGATAAATACAGTTTGACATTCTAGGACACATTTAAGCAGACAGGCTCACCCACGCAATGTCAGTGCATTGGTTTAGTTAATGTGTTTATTGTGTTTATTCTAATGTTAGTTATACATGTTTAATTCCCAAAATAAATAAATAAATAGCTTCAAATATCATTTACTCAGGTGGCCTAAAACACACGTACAGTAATTATTGAACATTTTGTTTAGAGTGGATTGCTGTTTAAATAAAGGTGTGATGTGCTGATGTGAGGTTCAGGACACGGATCACGGTTTGTTTAGGCCAGCTTTGGTTCTTTGTTCATGTCCTTG
Organism: Salminus brasiliensis; assembly: GCF_030463535.1. Lineage (NCBI taxonomy): Eukaryota > Metazoa > Chordata > Actinopteri > Characiformes > Bryconidae > Salminus > Salminus brasiliensis. The sequence continues at coordinate 43,465,847 of NC_132880.1, read as the reverse complement.
AGCAGGCCATCCGGCCATCTTCGGATTTAGCGAGGTGCTTTCGCTCACTCCCAGGTTTTAGCCACGACTCTCGCTCCAGGTAGGCGACCCTCTTCCACGCTGCATTGTCAGGTTTGGTCAGCCTAGCCGTTTATGGTACAGCGGGTGGTTCCCCAGCTCTCGCCCCCCCCCCCTTTTAAGTAGTCTCTGTGCGGTTCTTGCGCGTCCTTAGCTTCCCCCTTAGTCTCCCCAGGTTTTGTTTACATTCCCCCCGTTTCCCTACCATGCTCACCCTGCTCAGCTCCCAGAGCCCCAATCCCCCCCCCCCCCCAAACTCAGGTGTGCTTTGTGTATGCCCATTAGTTACTGCATGACTTGCTTTGTATTATTCCCCTTTGTGTTATTAAAATACTTGCATTGGACCCATCTCTGTGAGTGTTCATCCCTCAGCTGACAGTCAGATGAGTGGACTATTGCTCTCTCAAGCTGCATGTGATCACATGCTGTCCTCTGCTCAGCTATGCTATAACAGGACAGTAAAATGTATGTTTTTCTATTGACTGAGTTCTTCTTGATTCTGACAGCTACCATCAGGAGGATTTAATTTGAGCTGTTCAGGATCACTCTTCAGGCTTTGCGTGACTGAATTCCCAATTTCTTTTTACATCCATAAATACGTAGAAAGCTCCCAGATTGCTGTGGACAAAGATGGATGGAAGTAATTGAAGCTTATTTCTCATTTCTCTACTAAACACATGAGGAAGTATTATGACTAATTAGGAGTGAAGGCACGAAGACACTAGGGAATCTCTTATTTTATATAAACTACTGGCTTGACCTTGACCTGGTCAATGAGATGATTTCACATGGCAGCTCAAGCAACCTAACACTGCATATTTACTCAATTCTTGCGTTTTCATTTATTTAGATACATTTCCTTTTTCCAGACATTGAGTTCTTACATTCTCACCTCATTCGGTATTCACTGACTTCACTGATGGCACTGTCAGGTCACAGTGTTTTTAATGTGTGGATGTCACTGTTAGAGGCCAATGGACTAATGAGCTACAATGTCGGTTCCATTCACAATCCTTCTCTTCTGTGCACAATCTAATAGGGCACATGAGACAGGCACGGGGAAAAAGGGCTGGCTATTAAGCTGAGAATGATGTCAGATGAAATATTAGCACGTTATCAAAGGTGCTATACATTGTCCTGTCTGAATACCTTGTCCTGTTTTAATAAATCCAAAGAAGCACAGTGGGTCAAATTTGGGGACACTTTGGTTTTCCAATAAAGCCGGCAGACTCCAAACATTTCCTGTGTTCTGGCTGATACAGAAAACAGGAAATATTTCTCTGCCTGGGTCCTTTAGTTGCCCTTACAGCAAGAACTACAGACACACACACACACACACACACACACATAGTAACATACAAACAGGGAGTTATGAGGGAGGTGTGATTTGCTAGGACGGCCAGTAAAATGCAGCTATGTGAGAAAACACCTCTCCAAGCAAACATAGAGGCTCACAAGGAGAGTACTTGTTCTTCAGCCAGAGGAGAAACCAGCGCTCCTCACATCTCTATGAGAGAAGGCGGTGGCCTAGAGATCTTAGAGATGAGGAAGATCAAAACACAAACCAAACTCATAGTGATATAAAACTGGCAAACATATTCTTGTGTGGATCCATTTCTTCAATACAGACTCTTGTATGTTACACGGTCAGGGGTTACAGAGGTTAAACTGGGCCAGACTGCACTGGAAATGCAAACACATCTTCATGTAATAGGCCTATATCGATTTTCTATCAAACATTGAAGCCAACCAGTACAATTGTAATGTTTACAGGTTTGCCAGCTGACTGTTGTTCAGTGGGAACTGAAAATGCATTAGGTTATGTTTATAGAATATTTTTGTAAAGTTGAACTTTTAGCTGCAGTGCACCAGTGAGCCGAGATTTACTACAGGAGTCTCTAAAAGTCTAAAACTCAGTTTACTGATGTCACTTAATCATTTTTAACTGACCACCTTCAGACAGCCTGCAACTGTTTTTCTTGAATTTAATCTTTTTTGACATTTTTTACCAGCCAACAAGGCTGAAAATGCCTCTGTACTTTATGGCAATGGTCAAAACCCAATCTGTCCCAAGAGCCCTTCAAGCTTCACGCATGGCTCAGCTTGACCCACCATCCTTTAAGATGCACAGAAAGCAAGCATCCAGACTAGTTTCTGTCCTGGCTCAAAAGTGGTGTATGAACTTCCCTTGGGTTTCCAAATGATAGAATCACTTGCTGTCTTCAAACATCAACTGCAGACCCATCTTTTTCAAGAGTACTTAAATCAGCACCTATATTGCACTTATTAAGGCTTATGATTGCACTCATGTCTTACTTGATTTGTAGTGTTGGATACCACAATACTCAATGCTGAATTCTAGCCTACACAAACTAGCTGTTGCAATAGTGTAATAATGTAATAATAATGTTGCAATACATAAATTTTATTAGATTTTTACTTTATTATTAATAATATTATTATTTGCTTTTATTAGTATTAATTTGTATAATCCTTTTAATTGACCATTTTAAATGTTAGCTTGTCCACTTAAACTTTTATGTTGATTATCTTATTAATTGCTTTTGATTTTATATATATTGTTTTCTTCTGAATTATAAAGTAATTGTTTGTTTATTTGTTTGTTTTTAATTCTTTTGTCTCTCAATGTAATACCCCCAATACCCTCAATGTATTTCCAAGATAAAATAAAGGTTAATTTTCTAAGCAAGACTGAGCTGTGGGTTATTTGGTGTGGTGAAAGACAGCATGGTCTCAGACACAAAGAAGTGGAGGAGCCACTTTTAATGAAGAAAACAACTGCTGCAGTTACATGTGGCTACAGGCTAGACCAAACCATAACACTGTGCTCTCTCTCTCTCTCTCTCTCTCTCTCTCTCTCACACACACACACACACACACACAATATTATCTTTAATCAGTTATTCACTTTAAATAACAGCAATATTATACTGTATTCAGCAGTTAATATAGCAGTTTTACAGTATAATATAATAATATACTAATATTGATGTAACAGTACTATTGTTACTAAACCTGCCAAGTACTGTTATAATATTTTTTGTTGAACATTAAAGGGTCAGACCCAACAAAAAGATGCCCATTTAGTAGATACAACCAAGATAGCTCTCCTATTGGTGAGGACACAGTTCAGGAAAGCCATCAACATAATTAGTAAACCACAGAGGAATCACCCATCTTGATTCCTAGTAGGTGCAACCAATTTCAACAGACAAGCATCATTCTAGGCCTTCTGGAGGTCCTACCAGGTCTCACCAGTTTTCAGTCGGTTGTGCAGTCGGAGTGCTAATTCTCAAACTGCTACATATGGGGTGAAATATATGATAGTATCTCTTCTAAGCTTTAAATAAATGACAAGCTTCTAGAGTGGCCAATAAATGTTCTAGTAATAACTAAGCACTACTGTAGCATGATGAGTTAACAGAGAAAGCCAGGATGCCTCAAAGTCAATGTTCATGAAGACGTTTTATTTAAAACACAGCAATAGAGGGGAAGTGAAGGGGGAACAGGATCTCCTGTTGCAAGTGCCCTGCCTAGAGCTATCCCTGGAGTTAAGAATCCCTTCAGAACCCTGGTAATGGAGATAACCCATGATATACTGTAAACATCTCCAGAAAGTAGTTTCTTAAATCCATAAAGCCGTAAGAACCCAGCAATGGAAAAAACAATATCTCTTTTATCAAACAACACAAATTCACTCTTGCAAGGCCTTATGGGAACTCTCATGCACACTGCGTATTTCTTATATTGTTAGAACTCCCGAAGGTGTCTAAGCAAAAATGTGCAGTTTATAAAAAGTCATAAAAGTTTCTTGATCAAACTGAAGGTCTAGCTCTAATAGTCACAGTTCTCCAACACTTTTGCTCAGTACACTCAAGGTTCATGCACTTATCTAGCTAGACATAGATCTAGCTACACCAGGGTGATCGTATGTCCTCTTTTTCCTGGATATGTTCTCTTTTTGGGATGTAAAAATGTGTCCGGCCAGTCATTTCCAGTCTCTGACCACCCATGCCAACTAGTAAGAGAATTCTCATTGCTTTGTAGGAGCTGGATACTGGATAAGCTGGTGCGGAGTAGAGGATAGTGAGGAAACGTTTGGCTCGTTGTTCAGTTGGTCATTGTGTATACACTGTCTGTTTAATATACATAAACTTGACCTAATTAACACAACGTTCCCTCACACACACACACTCTGCCTCGGCCCTACTATATAGGCCTAGTTAAAGCCCCCCAGCCACAACATCCTAACCACGACAGACACTAGTGTGTCCCCAGCGTCTCTTTTAGAAATTCTAAATACGGTTGCCCTTGCTACACACACAGAAATGATATAATACCAAACCTCAGTTTAACTGATACCTGATACCTCACATATGCCTTTGGACCCTACACAGCCGGACCTCATGTATGCATATGATTAGGAAGGAAGGATGGAACTTCCAGTTCTTTTTCACAGGAAAATATATGCTTACATGCCAGCATTTTTTTGTGCATCAAAAGCCCCAGCTAGACTGAGGTCTTCCAGCTCTGTAGGCTGCTAATTCTCCAGCTTCAGACCCACGTTGTGCTAACTACTTACAGTAAGCCGAGGTTGTTATTCCTGCAATCTGGATATCATGTCTTGCCGGTGTTTCTCTGCCACATGGGACCTGCTCCAGCAAGTCCAACAATGCTGGCGAGACGCGTTCTTCCTTTCAATAACACACATTTCCACGGCCTGACGAGAAAGCCTCATTGCCTTGGTTGTCACGGAGGCAGACATATTTTCAGTGTAACATTCCTGTGCCTTCATTTAAGCATTTGCTCCCCCATTATACTGGGCTTGCTTCACCCAGCTGGTAGACTTCTTTTATCAGAAACCCTGTAAAACTTGACTACACGCTTGGCGAACGCCAACATCTTAATGGCTGCCCTGGTGCCAGACCAATTCAAGCAATGCTAATCTCTCACAGACGAAAATCGACTGTTTTCTTTTTTTTTTTTCCTTTACTTCTGACGGTGATAAAACCCCCTTTTAATGAATTTAATTCTAGGGCTTTTAGATTTTTCTTTCCCCACATTGCTTTTGTTTTTCCTTTTATTCATTCTCTGCTCCCCAAGTGCCAACCAGTGGTATGCTAATTATTTTTGAGAGTGTGGGTGTGGTTGGACTGTAGGCTAACTGGCTGCTGGGCCTTGCGGCAGGCCCTGAAGAACGTAGCCCATGCTTACAGTCGCTGCCTGGCTCTGTTTGAGTTGGCTTGAGTTGAGTGTCTGGATAAGGTCTCAGAGGCAGCTACAATGCCACAGTACCACAGATATACTCCCCAAAGGCCAAACAAAGCATGATTTTAAAAGCAGGCCTCTTTCCTTCAGGCCTTATTATTCTTTATGGGAAACATTTTCTTGGGCTCAAGTGATCAAGTGCTGCAGCACAACCACAAACAGGCATCATGCAAAGCTGGAATGGTCTAATCTTAAATGGACGCTCCACCTCAGATCCCGGTATTTTATTACCTGGTTTATGAAGTTAAAAGCAAAGTTAGACATTACATGCCAGTAGGGGTCAGATCCAAATAGAGACAGTCTGGGGTCACTCTACGACATTCATTGATTTTGGAAGCTTTTTACTGAGATTTTAAAGACTCTCAAGAAGAGTGGCACCAACCTTATACACTCACTGGTAATTAGGCCCACCATTTGTATGATTTACTAATATACTTGAATCCAGCATGATAATGTAAGGATCTCCTAATGCTGTTTTCACTGTACTGTATTTCTCTATGACAGGCGATTGTTCTCCTAATTTGGTACTGAATAGACTATTAACCCACCCATTTGTAGCTCCCCCTAGGACTCGCAATACCCCCAACACTAGAAGGGTTAACACTCTGATGTCTCCTCTGATACATGCGATACTCAGCCATTGCCTACATTAAACGGCTGCCTGGCAGTCAACACACTTAGAGGAAAACACCAGGTTCCCAGCTCCACCACATCTGTGCCGGCCAGCATCGCTTTACAGTGATGAGGGGAGAGAACACCATCTACCCGCCCAGAGAGAGCACGGCCAGTTGTGGTCTCTTAGGCTGCTGATGGCAAATGGGCATAGCTTGGGATTCAAACTTACAACCCATAGTGGTACTCCATTAGACTGTTGAGCCACTCTAAGCCCCCTTTATTCTTTTTTTGTTGAATATGTTAGTTAGTATATATAATCTATAGACTTTTAATACACCTCTGGTCTTATACACACGTCACTCTGTGGCTTTACATGGTTTGCCACTTCGTGGTTGAGTTGGGATTGCAGTTCCTTAACACATCCACTTTTCCATAATACCACTCAGTCAATGGTGGAAGATCTAGGAGGGAAGAAACCTCAACAGCTGCATGGCTATGTGCTTGATTTTATACACATGTGCCAATGGGACTGAATGAAACACCCAAATTCAATGTGTGTCCTAATATTTTTGTCCATACGCTGTATGTTTTTGATGAAACTTTGTGTTTTTCCACACAGCAGCTATAGCATTGCTGCAGGCTGCATGGCCAGTCAAGGTCAGACAGTTAGAGAAAAGCGAGGACACAAATTGTTGATTTGGTTTGCCTGACAAGAAAGATTGTTGTAACCGTAGGTCCTTTAGGGACAGTCACTCTGACTGTGGGTCAGAGAAGTGAGTGGCGGTACATCCCAGACACAGTCAAGTCCTATTTAAATTCAGAGTGAAACAGTCTCCTATATCTGACATTCGGCTTTTGAGACATAACCCTTGGATTGTCTCACACTGATATATGAAATATTGTCTCACAGGTGGCTTAACCTGTGTCTGACTCATCCTCACCCCAGCCTTAACTCAGCAATTCTTTATTAAAGCCACTGTCTACTCATTGCCATGAGTCTCGTCTATTATATAAAGCTGTTTTGATGAATTTCCTCTGAACTGACTAAGAAAAAAAGGATGATGTCTTTTCTGTGGAGATATTTTTAGTAGTATTTCTCAGTTGGATTTGGTCTAGGTGACACCAGATTGGCCAAAGAACCAATCAGAGTTAGCAATATGTTTACGTCACTTACCTCGACAAAGAGCACGCCTTACATCCAGCCTCTTTGCTAAGCTAAAGATGCAACAATTAGCTTTAAGTCCACAAGTTCAACTAAGACCTTCTTCTACTGCATACACAAGGGCAACTGTGGCCAAACACTGCTTCTGTTTCTGCTCCACTGTTCAACAGTGTCTTTTCTTGTAAATTTCCACCAGGAGCATGATGAGAAATCTATTTGCAAACAATGACCCTGCAAGATTCGTAGTCTTTGCAAAATCACCTGTTAGGGATGCGAAACTCTTTAGATGTGGGAGAGTATCAGACTCCAGTCTTTAAAAAGTACTTTCACAGTCCTTTCAGAGTCTTCAAGTGTATGGTTGGCATCAGTACTGACTGATTCCAACACTGGAAATTTGTCTGCGACAAAAAGTGAAATCGCTTGTAAAGTCGGCTGGTGTAAGGCCAGCATTCAACACACCAACATCTCTGTTCTTCCACATACGTTTGCTAGTCACACAGACCACCCACTTGCTCGTTTAAGCTCAGTGTGCTAGTTGAAGCTCAGTGCTCAACCTCCACTCCTGTGATGTCTTTCCTTCGTTATTTGCTAAAACAGCATGGGCATGTTCTGTTTCCACAAACATTGCTGCACCAAGGAGGCTGTAGTCATTCTCCTGTAGTCATTCTCACAGCTTCATGCTGGACTTTTTTCACCTGGTTCAGAAGTTACAGGAGGCAGAATGTAACTGGGGGGCTGTTTTAAGGTGGAATTTCAGCTTCATGCTGTGAGACAAGTGAACAGAAACTTTGTATTAAAACAGTTTATATCGGTCAGATCCAGTGAAGGCTTGAATTGGACTCATGAAATCCCACCACTTTATTATAACATAAAAAACAACCACTGCCAAATTCTGCAGTCTGACACAGCCTCACAATTCTGAGCAGCCTGCCAGCAAACAAAACCAAAAAAGACTCAAGCTCCCAGTTCTGTTATGACTCGGTCTAGGGTCAGGCCGTAACAGAATGACAGTGGGCTCTCTCCCCAGACCCTCGGTTAGACTAAACACTAGACACTGTATAGATGTATGAACCAGTAAGACTTTATAGGGAATCAGTGGAGGAAATGACTTCAGGGGTGAGCATGTGCCAAAACAACAAGCAAAAAAACCTAAAACCCAAAAAGAACCCAAAATTCACAAAATTACTATGAAACAAACCAGTAGAAAAGCTAGTTTGAACGGAAAGGCACTCATCCCGTACTTCCCTTAAAAATATGAGGCGATGGATAGAGTGTAACATGGAAGTGCCAGGTCATCAAAGGGGAGAAGCCCTAAACGTCTCTCCGGGGTCAAGCTTCTTTTTGCTCTTTTATAGAGATCTCTGGCCCTAGTGGCCAATCATGGACCTGCACCCTTTTATTGATTGATTCTCAATACAGAGTCTAATTGGTAGTACTGACTTGGCAAGTTTGACGGGCGAGTACAAACCCCTCAGGACAGGAGGGCGCTGTGTGGTAATTTTGCAATTGGAGCATCAGCATGGTGCGCAATGTATTCTGGGATTTTAGTCTGGGATATTTGTGCCAAGACCACACAAGTCACGTCCTGGTGCATCCTCGATAACACAGGTGGAACAAGAACACATCTGGGCGTTTGAACTGTACTTGGCTAGACGTGAACCTTTCAATGCAGCAGTACTGCAACTGATGACAGGTCCACAAGAACAAGACAAGATTGAGAATCAGCCAAGAACAAGAGCACAAGCAGGCGTGACAGGAGGTCGTACCGAACTCAATAGTTTTTGAGAAATGAACTATGATAAAACTGCATTACTATTAAATATATATTGATTATAACATGTTGGAAAATGCTTCATTTGGGGCATATTTATATAGTATTAAAATAAATATTGAAATATTTAAAACCAGTAGACAGGGGCTGAGATATTCCTGAGATGACTGTAGAAAAGCAATTTTTCTGAAGCAAGACATGAGAGTTTAGCTCTGAATGTAACATGCACTTTCCAAACCACTGCTTTTTCAACTATTATGTATGATATCTGAATGCGGGTTTCAGGCAATTGAGTTCTCCAGAGCCTCCAGGAACTACCATTAAGCCATTTTTAAAAACTGCTGGAACAATTTTATAGGGACATATAAACACACTGTGTGGCCTTGAGCGTCAGGAATGTCTCTTTATGACAAGTTTACCTCAGCAATCTCCTCAACACCACCTTCAAATCAAGTCCAACATGCAGCCAGCAGTCAGTCGACCCTCTGAAGCTGGGAAAAAACCCTCTAGAACTAGCAATGAATTACCAGTTTCAGCGTGCATGTACAAACATCCGCTGCCCTCATGCCTTTGTACAAGTTTGTAGCGGTTTGGGAGCGATTGGTAAACAGAGAATGGCAGATGCGTACTTCCACAGGAAGTGGCCGTAAGATCTGTGCAGAGCTGCCCAGTAGACTAAATAAAGGAGGGGGAACCGTTTTCAGCACCCACGTTCCACTACTAGTGGGCCAACATCTGGAGACGCTTCTTTTCCCTTACAGACAAACACAGACAAACACTGATCAACAAAGCCCCTAAGGGGCTGCAGAGTGAGAAGATCTAGCATCAGCTTTATGTAACAAACTACCATTTTAAGAAAGCAACCATATGACAATGAATATATACAAAATATGGACAAATGTTTTGGGACACCTGTTCCTTTACTGTTTCTCTTGATCAAAGGTATTAAAAAATAATTTACCCTGCTTTTGTTGGAGCAACTGTCTCTGGGAGGCTTTTTTTCTGCTAGATTTTGGAGGAGCATTACTGTGAGGATTTAACTGCATTCAGTGACAAGAGTTCAGATTGTTGGATAATCATCACCTCACTTTATCCCCACCTCCTCAACTCATCCCAAAAAATAGATGGAGCACCAACCATTATCTCAGAGAACACAGTTCCACTGTCCAATGCTGTGGCAGTTCCACTTCTCAATGCTGGGGCTTTTTACCCCTCTAGCCCACGCCTGGCATTAGGCATGGTGCCAATAGGCTGATGTTTATCTGCTTCAGAGAGTCTATTTGCAGTACTTCTTTACAGGGACTAAACAATGGGTGCGAGTAGTCGAATGCATTCATTAGAAAAGCTGTCCACAAACATTTGGACATAGTGTACTTCACTACATCAGCCTTTTTTTTGTTATCATGATAATAATTTGGGACAATTCCAAAAAAAAACAGCTTTTTATGTAACAGGCTTATTATATTTATGCCTTCACTATTTGTCACATACACCTACTATTACTACTACTACTACTACTACTACTACTACAGGAGAATATTAAAATGGGGCTATAAAGGCTAAGAGACAAAGCTTGCTGACTGGGTGACTGCTAGCTGGCAGCAATGAGACGCATGTGACTTGCTGAAGCCAAAGCACTGGGTTAGTAGCCAGGGGAGCAGCTAAAAGGCTTGTTTCAGCTAGCTAACCGCACACTGAGCTGAGAGGAAAAAAGCACAACACTATCTGGTTGCTCTGGACTTCTGTTCCTTAATTATTAAACTACACACCTTATAGAGTATTATACACTACATGTCCAAATGTTTGTGGACACCTCTTCTAACGAATGCTTTCAGCTACTTCAAGCTACACCCGTTGCTGACACAGATGTGCAAATGCACACACACAGCTTGTCTATTCTTTGTTGAGCAGTATTGCAAGTATTGCAACTGTGTTCTCTGGAATGATGGTGCTCCACCCACTACTTTTGATTTGGGATGATATGGCGAGTTAGGTATGAGGTAGGGTCTTGAACATTCAACAGAGGGAACCTCACTAACACACTTGTCATTGAATGCAATCAAATCCTCACAGCAATGCTCCAATTTCTTGTAGAAAGCCTTCTACCCTAATCCAATAAAAGCAGGATACATTTTTTTTAATTCCCACGATTTCAGAAAAAAAAAGAAATAAGCAGGTGTCCCAAAACTTTTGTCAATATGGGGTTGTGATTACTGAATAAATTATAGTATTTATATAAAATATAAAAATACGATAAATTACTCTCAGCACTTCTAACAATACAATGGGTTAAACGTCAGAGTTCGGAGTGAATACCTGTAGTGCCTTACTGAAGATTTCCTCGTTTGTTCTACAATCAGGCTGATGAGAGGGGTTTCTGCATGCCTAGCTCTGTTAGTGCAGACTGCCTCTGTCCCCAAATTACCTGTTGATTATGTCTTAGGTCCTGTCAGTTCACCCTCTCCACAATCATCTTTCCTTCTCTCTCTCTCTTGCTCTGCCTCCTCCAGGTTCTCCTATATGGGATCTAAACCCCAGGGCTAATTTATATGCAGCGATTAGAAAAGAAATGAAAAATGCAGGTTATTACAGAATCATTGATGCGTGTCAGCAAAATGAAGACACACAGATGTTCCTCTCTGTTGGAGTCATACGTACACACTCTCAGCCCCTTCCTTTTCTATACCACTCACTCTCTAGCCGTCCTTCTGTTTCTTTTCCACCTCCTCCACACATTTCTCTCTCTAACTTTCCCCCATTTTTCCTTCGCACCATCATATCAGCCTGTACGGTACTGGTCAAAAGTTTTAGAACACCCTAATTCTCCCAGTTGTTACTTACATTGTGGCAGCTCATGTCCAGTGAATGGTCCCATGACCTGTAATGGTACAAAAGTCTAGTGGCATCAAAGGGTACAAAGGAAAGCAGATAACTGTCGGAATCCTTAAGGGAGAAATGAACTAAAAACTGAAAAATAAAAAAAAAAGGTTAATCACATAATTGGTTAACAACTTACAGCTAATCTGTAGCAACAGAAGTAACTTTATATAGCTTTTATAATTGACTTTAACTAAATCCCTCTCTGCACATAAGCTGTGTACTCTTCTCTCAACCTGAGCACTAGCTGCTATTCTCATTAATGCACTGTTCACCTTATTTACGTACGCGATGCTGTTTACAACACCAGACTGGTCTATCTCATCACACACTCCTGAACTCCCTGCTTTACTCTTCATTTATATGCACATCCATCACTGCTCTGCATATTTACTATATTTTACTTAGTATAGTATAGTAACTTATTCCGGACCTTAATCACCCAGCCTTTATCCACATATCTGCACATGCACATATTTGTATTTATATATACATATATGTTTGTAGTTATTGTATGTATTGTCTATGCACCCTGTCTCAAGGTTTGTCTGATGGCCTTGCACTATTGTATCATGTCCTAACTATTCTGCACCGGAGACTTATCCTGACAGTGTTTTGTTGTACTGTACAAGCCTGTATCAGTATAATAACAATTAGGTTGAATTGAATTGAACTGATAAAAATTTCAATTTGCAATCCCTTTATTAAAGCAGTGATAGAACAGACTGTGTTACTGCACCCTCTACAGCAGCATTTACACAATGTTGCATGTTCAGACACTCCACAAAGAAAAACAGGTGGAGCATTCTGACTCCTAAAAGTGAAGCTCTTTCCTCTAGAGAAACTACAAATAAAGCCAGAGTGTGGTGAGAACAGTTTTTCTACACCTTCAGATGACTCTTAGAAACTCGAAAGAATGAATAAAGAGGTCTGGTACAGGAAGAGGTCTGACGTACTCAGCATCAGATGACTCTTAAAAAACTGGAGGAAACTGAAGAGGTCTGGGTCATGCAGCACTGCCAGTGGATTCACACACAAGGGGCAGACTGTAAGGCCCAGACAGGCCCAGAGCATGCAGAACATTAGCCACATTAGCTAATATGACTCATGTGTCCACATTAGACAACATTTTTCATCTTGCTCTTCCTCTCTCTCCTCCTCTCTCTCTCTTTCTCTTGCTCATGACATCTCATCAGTTAATTAAGGGACATGTCCCAATACTTTAATTACTTTACTGTAATTAAACCTGTGCATGTCTTACAAAGCTGTCTGAAGTTATTTTAATAATGGAAATGTTTGCCTCAGGTTATCTCCCTTCTCTTTCTATTCCTCTCTTATTTTCATTCCTTTTTTTTTAATTTAACAACAGTAATAAAAGACTACCCTTGTCGCCTTACTGAGATGTTTATTCTCTTTCTAGCAGTTACGAGCACACAGAATAACAGGACTCAACAAAGGACACCTTGTACAGAGGTGTATACATATGTTTAGCGACCAAAGCAGTGTGTTGTAGTGACAGTGCCTTGAATTTGCCCCTCTGTCTGCTGATGCAGAGGGTCATCAGTAGGAGTGCACAAAGTTTATATTCTACTCACTAACAGGAGTCATTCGGAAGTAATATCCCTAATCAAGTGTTTCCTTTGCTCCAGTAAAGCTTAACTGAAGACACGAGAGGCATCGCCCCAGAATCTGGCATTGAGAAGAGTTGCTGTGTAACAGACATTCGAAATGGTGAATCTTTCCTAGTAGATTGAATAATATTAATAGATAGTATTACATATTAATATAATTATGTGGACACTTGTGCAATATGGTGAAGTTCCAGATTCCTTTCACAAAACTAGATGAAAATACTTCCAAAATCCCAAAACCAACAAGTTCATCAGTTAAGTCAATAGTGTTGAATAGAAGAGAAAACTAGAGCATTGTAAACTTGAGAAGTGCAAGTCCAGACTGTTGCTACATAGTCAGTAGACTTTTTTTCTAGATGGTTGCTATGGTATTACTAGTTGTCTAGTGGTTTCTGTGCAATTGCTGTGGTATCCTATGCTATGGTATGCCATAGGTTGTTACTCAAGCGCTGTTAAGTGGTTGCTGAGTGGTTTCTATAGTGTTGCTATATGGTTCTTATGCTGTTTCTAACTAACTGGTTGCTATTGTGTTGCTATGGGGTTACTGTGATATCCCAGACAGTCCATATGGAGTTTATGGAGTTCTTTTTAGTGGTTGCTGAGTAGTTACTATAGTGTTGCTATGTGGTTGCTATGCTGTTGCCAAGCGGTTGCTATGGTGTTGCTAGGTATTTGCTATGGAATTGGTTAGTGGGTGCTAGGTGGTTGCTATGGTATCCCAGGTTGTTGTTGAGATGCTGTAAAGTGATATCCTAGATGGTTGCAAGTACTATGGTGTTGCTGAGTGGTTGCTGAGTGGTTACTGTGGTGTTGCAGACTGGTTGTAAAGTGGTTGCTATGCTGTTGCTATTTTATAGCTATGGTGTCCCAGGTGGTTGCTATGCCATATTTAATCCTATAGGGGAAAAGTTCTGGAAAAACTTGTTACTTGTTACTTGTTAAACGTATCCTTACTTACGATCATACAGTTGTACACATTTCACAGCCCATACTAAACAAACAAACAAACAAACATACAAGCAAGCAGGCAAACAAATGCATACATAAATAAAAGTTAAGGTTTAGGATAGCGACTTTATCCAGGGAATATTTTATAACATCCGCTGCAAACTTTCAGTTCCATCCATAGGCTTTACAACAGTACATCCCATGTGTTGCCTTTTGTAACACCAAGGCTTGTGGATGTAGCTAGATAACTGTACCATATGTCTGTCTTCACAGATTGGCTAACTAAAGCAGGGATTACAATACGGATCCTCCACAGATCATTTGGATTATGTCTTTACAGTACTGTAGCAGATGAATCAAGAAAATGATAGAGGAGCCATTTCCAATGGGTTTGGCCAGCTGGCCCATCTCTTCTCCAAGCTTGGTCTTTGGAGCTGACTGGCAGCAGCCAAATCCCCATTACAACTGTCCCCAGTTCAGTGATCTTAAAATACAGGACCTACTGTAGTGTACCAGGTTCAAACAGTGGTCTTAAAGCACCAATGCACCTTTAAATAGCAGCTTCAGAATCACCTTGGCACCTTGACGCTGCTACCGCACTACAAGACCTCGCTTCAGAACTGTGTAACGCTGCCTAACCCAAGTCATATTTGTGTAAAATCCTATAATATTTAGTCCATGAGGTCAATCTTATTGCGTGATTTGTGTTAACAGCAGTGGTGTAAAAGTGAATTACACTCTCTACCTGTAGGGGGAGCCCAGGAGCAATAAACACCAATTATCACATAATGCTGCTTTAAAGAGTACATCCACCTCAGTTTCAGCAGGACTTCTGCTCTCTCAGTATACTTTAAAAATGCATATTAGGGGGACACTGTACAGTGACAAATACGTGCACCTTTACCTTTATCTTTACCTTTACTGCTTCAGACATCACTGTGTTGACCAGTAGGAGCGCTGCTGCCCATCACTACAAAGCAGTGAGAAAATACTCACTGTTTCATGGTCAATAGAGATGTACAAACCAGGATTGGAACAGCAAAAGTACATTGTATTGTTGGACAAAGGTATTGGGATACTAGATTTTGGAGGAGCATTGCTGTGAGGATTTGATTGCATTCAGTCTTACTAAGAGCATTAGTAAAGTCAGGATGTTGGATGATCACCACCCCACCTCATTCCCAACTCCCCAACTCATCCTAAAAGTGTTGGATGGAGCACCACCTATCCTTCCAGAGAACACAGCTCCAATACTCCACAGCTCAATGCAGGGGGGCTTTATACCCCTGTAGCCCATGCCTGGCATTAAGCAGCATGGTGCCAATAGATTCATGTTTATCTGCTTCAGAGAGTCCTATTCTAGTGGCAGTGCTTCTCTACAGGGGCTAGGCAAGCTGTGTGCAAAGTGTGTGTCAGCAATGGGTGCAACTTAAAGTGTCTAAATGCATTCATTAGAAGGGGTGTCCACAAACATTTGGACATATATTGCATGTCTTACCACTGCCATATGAAAACCGTGCAGCTCAATAGTTTGGACTCACTGTACGTTCCTTTGTGTGTACATACTATGTCTTTGGCAATAATTCAGGAGCAGGCATATTTCTGTGAGTGTGTGTGTAGTGAGCTCAATGATTGCGTCTCAAAGGTGTCTTTGTGCAGAATGCATGGGTAATTCATAGTATATGAGCACAATAACTGTTAGGAATGTGTTTGGGAGCTCTGCAGGCTTTGAATATTGTTCATCCTGGTTCAGGATTAGATCAGTGTTGTTTTTTCTCTTTACAGTCTCGGTAAACAATTGCTTTCAGGTTTATCTCCAAAGTCAGGCTTGCTTCGGAGCATTTTCCAATCGTTAATGGTGCATGGCTTCACTGACTAAGCAGGTCGCTGGGAGATTTATTCATGTTTGGAAGGAGAAAAAAAACAAAATTAAATGGAAATAAAAACATTAAGTGATGGATGGCCTTCAAGCGAAATGATGGTGACATTTTCCAGCCTTTTTATTGGTTGAGTGAAGAGACTATATGGGGCTATGAGTCACCACAAATTCCAGCACCTTGTCTACCGCATCTTGGGTCCGAAGTACAGAAAAATCACTTTGGGCAATTGATTTGTTTTGTCACAATTTCTGATCCACTGCAGTTGGTGCTTTGTCTCCTGAACACCCCACTTCTTACGCGACATTAGTCTTGTGCACAGGGGAGCCGTGCGCCGGCTGACTGATCTAGTTGATCTCATCTGTCTTTTTTTGTCTGGCTTAGTTCAAACCACTATTGATGATCCTTGGTTTTGAGTGCGTTCTTTGTGACTAATCTGTTTGGAAGGGGACAGCTTCTGCTTCTGTCGTTTCATGCTGTGGGGTGACCTGGGTTTGGGTTGAATTCTCAAACAGCCTCACTCTTTCTGGTTTCCCTCTGAGAAGTGGATGTGAGGTGGAATAAGAAAAGTTCCATGACTTTGCCTCCAGTAAGGACTACTTTGCTTTTCTGTGGCAAAAAAAAACAAAAAACACTTCCACTTACTGTGATGAAAGTATTTCATTTTATGGACATATTTTAGAGGTCTGTGGGAGTTGCTTGGTCATTATGGCCCCTGCTGGATATCAGCGGCAACTACATGTGGAAATCCTTAGCTGGCCATTGAACGGCAGTGTCAACAAAGAATACCTTATTTTTCAGTGCTACTTTAGGCTCAACACTTTGGTGCCAATTGGAAACTTGATAGGTTTCTTTGGAACAAATCCTGAGAAAAAACAAGTTTGGCCTCCTAAATAATCTTACTTTGGACAATTATTACAAAGACATATTTGTAAATGAGAAGTGTTTAAAGAAGAAGTTTATAGGTTGTGTGGGGCTTCATATAGGTTCTGTGAAGCTGAAACTGGAGGTAGCTAGCAGACTTGTTGCCTTGCTGAAGTCATTGATGACTCTCAGAAGGCAGTGCAGTGATGAAGGTCTCTGTAACCGAATTATAAAAGCAGTATTGTCTGGATGTTACCAGGGTATCAACAGCTCACAGCTACATATGAGCATTTTACTGTGTTGTCATTAGCCATGGTTAGGCAGCATTTCTTGCTTTTCAGACACAGCCATAGTCTAAAGCAGTGGTTTTCAAACTGGGGTACAAATGAAGCATCCCAAGGTCTCCACTGTTCCATTGTTTTTTTCTGTGAGGCTATGTAGATGCCATACTTCGCTATACTGACACTGTGTCAATCTTTAGGAGGTATCTCAGTAGACTTGCTGCATTCATGAGACAACAACATCCTGCCATGCTTACTTTTGCAGAATGCAAGTAGGTAAACCCCACACAGCTGGTTAAGAACCATTGGCATGATGTGTTAAGATGTGTGAAGACCACATCAGGTCTACTGTGTATTACTGTGTGTGTCGCATACGTT
Organism: Salminus brasiliensis; assembly: GCF_030463535.1. NCBI lineage: Eukaryota > Metazoa > Chordata > Actinopteri > Characiformes > Bryconidae > Salminus > Salminus brasiliensis. The sequence continues at coordinate 43,448,097 of NC_132880.1, read as the reverse complement.
CCTCCGAGATGACTCGTAGGTGACACTTAAAGGTTATAGTTTAACCATGGGTGATACATGGCGCCCTATTTTAACAAACTTTTGGCGAACTTTAGTCAACCATGCACTACACAGCTTGATTTAGGGCGTGACGATGGAAATGTACGCCTTCTGCGGCTTGAAACGTACAAAAGTCATGTACTAAGTCTCTTAATTAATCATGGGTATGTTTTGGGCGTAACGTGCAATAAACCACTTGCCATTCCCTTTAAGAGCCAGGTGCGGTCTGACTTCGGTGCATTGCTTTTTCAATGGTGCAAAGCGCGGGTGTACAAGGGTTGGGTACGCGCCGGTGTTGACAATTCAGTGCCAAGATAGCGATGAACGTCTGACTGTTGATTTCTGCCTAGGTTGTTCAGTCAGTCAGTGGCGTACCTGCGTTTACTGTTGCCAAGATTGCAATACGCCAGAAATTTGCCTGAACACACCTCATTTTGAGACCACCACGTCCATCGGTGTAGATACATTCGCAAGCACCGTTGCTATTTAAATGACGCAGACGGAAGGCGTGAAAATAGACTGTTGGCGGGTGTCAGCAATGAGCAATGAGCATCGCGACATGCCTTGCACAGGGTGTAAGACGGGGCCCAGGGTCTTGAAAGTTTGCGGACAACTGATCTTAAGGGCTCCAGTTAGGAACTTTTCTTTTAAGGGTTCTTTTAATAGTCAAAGCAATTGAAAAGTCACTGTAGAATTAGGCCAGTGGAAATGAGCTACTACAGATGTGGCTCATAGAGCCATCGATATGCTCTCAACCACAACAAGCTTCCTCAAACAAACACACACACAGAAGCGATTTAATAATGGAAAAAAGTCAGTCCATGTGTGCCCAGTGTCCCTGCTGTATCGAAGCGGGCTCAACTCCATGTCCAAACCACTCATTTCAACATCGGGAAAAAAAAAAACAAACAGAAACAAACAAACTAACAAGCTAAACCTTCTCATCTTTTCTACTTTTAATTGGCTTCTTTTGGAGCACAAATGCGTTCCAAAGTCTTGTGGCAAATGGAACTGTTTTCAGTGGAGCACCCTTTCTTACATTAATGGGGTTCAATGAAGTGTGTGAAGGGGAGGGGGGGTGCATGAAACGAAGAGTTAATGAACCCTGCATGAAGAACCGCTCCAACCACCACAAACTGCATTTGGAAAAGGCATCGCAACATATAAAGCTCTATGGTCCGTTTGCACATGTTGTTTTCACATACGTCTAGAGCGCGCCCCTCCGGGAATGCAGGAGAGGGAGTTCCAGATCTAAAGAGGGTCACATGGTCTTCTATTTGATTTATTTCAATATTCCCCCTTGTTTTTTTCTCCCAATTTGGTACTACCATGTAACCCACCCTTTCCTGGCTCCCTAAGCACTAGCAATGCTCCCGACTCTAGGAGGGTAAGGATTTAACACGTCTCACCCAATACCTGTTAAGTCGCCTCTATAAACTGATGGTGATGCGGCATTGCCAGGCAGCTCACATGCTCAGAGGAAAGCACTGGGTCCCCAGCTCCACCACACCAGCTAACAGACGCCTGTGCCAGCCAAAATCGCTTAAGATTGATGAGGGGACAGAGCACCATCTACACACCTGGAGAGAGCACGGACAATTGTGCTCTTTTAGATTCCAGCTGCCGATGGCAAAGAGGCATGGCTTGGGATTCAAACTTGTAACCCCTGGGCCAAAGTGGTAGCGTGTTAGACGGCTGAGCCACTCTTTCTAATGGAGATTTCCAAAAAGTGTTTAAGTGCTGGAAATACCCTTTCGTTTGGAATGCCGCTAGGCTAAGTAGCTTTCGAAAGGATAGTGTCCATTTTCAAATCTGCGCAGCGACAGCTGCTGAAATGGAGTCCACAGCTTAAGAGCAGGGCTTGATGTGGTTGTGGAGGACTTTTGTTTTAAGCTGGTGTTTAGTCCCAGTTTACGTCCAAACACGCCTTGACAGCAGTGCTGAAAGAGCCATGAGAAAGTGCTGGATTACAAGTCATCGAAAGAACGGACATTCCGGAATCCCTAAATCCTCCAGCAGTAAGCAGCAGTAAAGTCTCAGGAAAGGCTTGACGAAAAGAGTTAGTGGCATATTTTGGATGTGGGATGTTTTCATCTTCTCAGAGTCAGTAGACCTCCCTGCAGTTCTTTCCATGTGTCTCGTCGTTCTTGTCTGTTTTGCCTCTCCCTGGGTGAACACAGGCCGCAGGTGTCTGGCCCTTCACCATTATGACAGCACAATGACCTCAGCTCCCTCCGAGCCAGCGGCGTCACTGTGGTTTGTCTCCTGAGGGCAGGCACCCCTTTCCTTATAGCTGTTCAATTTTGACGTTACACACTCCTCATCCTAACGTCAAATCGAGAGAGGCGCTTTCTGAAAAATCCCTGCATAGAGGCCGACATTAGCATGTCGCGTTGCTCTGGAATTAGACAGCGAGCGTTTTCTTTGGCCTGAACAGGGTCTGGCCTCCTGTCTAAAAAAAAAAGGCAAAAAAAAAACACAACAACAACAAGCTCAGTTAGGCTCTAATTATACTGCGGTGGGCCAAGGACTCAGCCTAGCCCTGGATAATCACTGTCATTTTTCTCTTCAGCCATTACTGCGGTGCATAAACGCCACGATTGCACAGCCGCAGATGGCGAGGTTGATTACTTTACGCGATCTGCGCACTATTTATGGCCGGGCACGTGTTCTCATACCGGCCCTGCGCAGTCATCCCTGAGTTTAAGACATATAAAACAAGGCTAAGCACAAGTGCTAATTTTTGGCTGCCTGAATGACTATAGTTACACCAGTTGGATCATGGTTGTTAAGGTGGTTTTGATAGCCGTCATTAAGTGATTTGGTAATGATGCGAGAAGGTTTCTGGTTTCTGGCCCTCAGGTGGCGCGTGGGGAGAGAACAGAGGCAAACGCAGACTCGGGGCATTAATCATGATAAAGAGTCTCCTGTGGTGAACGAGCAAGCGAGGGGATTTTAGAGCTCCAGCGAACACCACCAGCAGCGTTTATGGTGTCGGGCATTGACTGCCCACACACACAGACAGGGTCTGTCTCTCTCTCCTTTCTAGCTCTGTCTTTATTTCTCTCTCTTGCTCTCTCTCTCTTTTTTTTTTTTTGCATTCCTGAGGTGGATTTGACTCTGTGTTTCTCATTGCTCCTTGTGGAGCCCTTTCAGGCCATAAATACTGCTCTTATTAAGCATAATAGAACAGCCATAGACTGAGGAAAGAGCAGCAGGCTGAAAGATGTTGAACGCAACCATAAATCCAGCAGTCAGTTGCATGCTGGTCATCAGTCTATAAATCTGTCTAGGCTGGTCCCAGTACAACCTGCCAGCGTTTTATTGATTCTGTATTTCACGGATGATTGTGATGACGACAAAGTGCATGGCTGCTGTATAACAAAAGCTGTAAAAACAGCAGATAATCAATTCCTGGCAGTTTTTTGATGGCTTGATCTAATGAGAGCAGTGTTAAAAATATAAGAGAATTTAAAAGAAGCCTTAAAACGACCCTCTTCACATTTTCGTAGACGCTGTTTGTTATGTTAAGAGATGCAGGTCGGCCTTCAGCTGAGTTTGTGTTCTCTTAGGTTGTAGCCTACTGCATACAGTACGGTCAATGTAGCTATCCTGGCCTGGGGATAACTGAAATCTGTTCCAAACCCTGCTGCTGAAAGTACCAAAAATATCTGGGAAACAGCTCCAGAGTGTGTTCTTTGGCTCCAAACACTGGTGATATTGATCTCCAAATGACCTTCAGCATTGCAGGACAACAGTTACATAAACATATGTATTGGCGTTGCACTGCACCCGCGGACAAGTATCCAAGTCCACCAGTGTGTTTCACCACTCTGGGTCGATCTGTACTGCTCTGACTCCAAAGAGTTATATAGAGAACAAAGCCATGATCAGTTTTTCCATCTGCTTTCACTCCACTTCACTATTGAATAGGCTTATAGCTGGGCTTAGAAAGCTGAAATTAGAGTGGATTGTCTTGGTATTTGGTTTTTGCAGGATGAAGAAAAAGCCGTTCAAACAACCGCAGTTCTGTATGAGATAGCAATTCTGAAAAAGGCCGGGCCCTTTTTATTACATAGTGTTGCTCATCTTGGTGCTTGGTGTTGTTGACGCCGATGGTAAACAGCTTTTGAAATTGGGCTGATCATATAGTGTCAGCTTTGTCGCTTAAAGTGACCAAACAGCAATTGCCAGAAGCAAACAGCAATCTCAAGCTGAGCATTCCCACCCGATTGGACACGTGACAGCAGCAGTGAAACACAGGATTGAGGCGAACCAATGGATGACAAAAATTACTTTGCGAAGAACAGACCACATTCCCTTGACTGAGGCAGGGAAGAGAAACTCGAGAAATGTGGGCTGGAGTTCTGGGGGGCTTCGAGCTGATGGGACCTGAAGCCAGACCCCTCTGCCAGGCAGAGGTTGAGCATAATTGGACCATCAGAATTTTACTCACAAGAAGGAGAGGGCAGATGAGAGGTTTTATAGTGTGCATAGTAATGGAGAGGAGGAATTTGGGCGGGGTTCTTCGCCCTTTACTTTTAGTTATTACATGAAAAATATATACATTCACAGTGTGTATATATATATATATATATATATATATATATATATATATATATATATATATATATTCACGGTCATATTGGAATATTATGACCACCAACCTAATAGTTAATAGAATTACCACCCTTGGCTTGGATGACACTAGCGAGACGTGGTGGCATGGACTGTATTAGGTGATTGAAGGTGTTCATTAAAAGGGTAAGCTGGTCCACAGTGGTGTGTTGATTGCTCTATGACCAATGACCAATCGTCGTTCCCCTCTGGCATCAATGACCTATGGAGCACAACTCTTATGCCATTGGTAGGCACTCATTGTGCGAGAAGTCCATTTTCTGTGCACCTTCACTACGGCAGCTCTAGAACATCATACTGGCAGCTTTAGACAAGTCATAGTGTAGCCTTTAGCCAACATGTTATGAGCATGTAGCATGTTAGCCTGCTAATCCTCAAACAAGAATGCCATTACTAATATATGTAGTTATCATAATGGTTTCTGGAGGTGATGGCAATGCATAAATCCAGTAGCCACTCCCATTATAGTCATTTAGGCCGAGATTTGGGGCCCTGCAAACCGGTCATAAATTTTACAGACGTCCTGTAGTAAAAGTGCATTACTCCACCTCCCCATGTAAAACTAATCCCATCCGACTAGGGTTTAGGAGTCAACTGGATCAACTGGGATGCCCAAACCTTTGCCCACAACTGAACACTAAAGGCTGAAACTATCAGCACACTTCCTGAGAAGCAGAGCCTTTTGACTGAATCTCTCCACAAAACCTGCACGTACGTAGATGTTTATTTAGAAAAGCCTCTATGCTGGAGTTTTGCAGCAGAATGCAGGACTGATTGCAGCGAGGCTGAGCTACGTGACTACAGTGGAAATCTCAGTGTGGCTCAGTATCACCAGCAATCATCACAGCATTATTGAGAGCTAAGTGAAATTGTTCTTTCTCTGCTTTGATGGAGAGATATATCTGATTAGCGCTACAAACACCGGCTACCCGCAGGAAGCTTTCGGGCTGTGTGCTGTGCACTGCAGTGCTGGCGCTTAAATGTTAATATGGAATCTGAATCTTGATATGAATTGAGCTGAAATGAGATCTGCAGGAAGACATGAGTGGGTGAGATGCTTGCTTTAAATTGTAACAGAGGAGAGAAAATTAAAATAATTTCCCAGCAGAGACTGCGTGGGTGTTTTTGTGCGTGAAGGCAGTTTGTATGTGTTTGTGCATTGAAAGTACCTTTTCCTGTATTCTCTTTACCTTACATGCCTACTGCACTCAGTCACCTTTGTGCTCTAGACAATGCTTTTGTAGTGGTACATCGAGCCATGTGAGAAAGCAGGGCACAAAGAAACATGGGGTAAAATGTAACAGTTAAACAGGGTTGAGATCTTACGAGATCTTGGTCATTGCATATTCTCACAGCAACACTATCTGTGAATTGTGACAGCAATTAAAATGGTTTTTGGTACCACAGAAGTAAATTTGTCAGTGTATATATGTTTTAGAGTCTGTGAATTGACAGTGCGCAATGCGCAAATATTCTTTTATTCACTTTCCTAGTGGAGATAATATAGAGCATTACTATATCATGACAAAATATGATATCATATTTATCAAAATTATATTTATTTGGCTAGAGCTGAGGCGGCTTCTGCTTGTGATGGGAGGCCAGTCCTCCCTCTCTAGTAAGTGGAGCCAGGAATGAGAGATGATGGTGTTAAAAGGGAGAAGACAGGGTGGTGGAGGGTTTTTACGTGCTGTTGTGCAAATGTAATAGACAACAGGTTATTCAAATTATTGGCAATTAGCAAGACACACTCAATAAAGGAGTGGTTCTGCAGGTGGGGACCACAGACCACTTCTCAGTACCTATGCTTTCTGGCTGATGTTTTGATCACTTTTGAATGTTGGGGGCGCTTTCACACTCGTGGTAGCATGAGACGGACTCTACAACCCACACAAGTGGCTCAGGTAGTGCAGCTCATTCAGGATGGCACATCAATGCGAGCTGTGGCAAGTTTGCTGTGTCTGTCAGCGTAGTGTCCAGAGGCTGGAGACCAGGAGACAGGCCAGTGCACCAGGAGACATGGAGGAGGTATTCAATGAGAATATTTCATTCATACAGATCTAGGATATGTTATTTGAGTGTTCCCCTATTTTTTTTTTTAGCAGTATATATATATATATACACACACTGGACACAATTATACAATACAATTATATATATATATATATATATATATATATATATATATATATATATATATATATATATAATTTAACAAATATGTATTTATAGTGTTGATATTTGCTGTTGAATTTTGTGGTGTAAAAAAATGTGCCATTGGTTTAAGCTGCCTCTATATGTCGACTAGTATCTAGGTTGCAAGCTGAGTGGTTATCTGAGTTACTGTACCCTGTCTGTCAGCTCCAATCAGCCTGGCCATTCTGTTGACCTTTCCCATCAACAAAGTGTTTCTGTCTGCAGATGTTTTTTTATTACACTCCAGAGACTGGTGTGAAATTCTCAAATCATCCCTTCTGACAGTAATGATCAGGCCACTCTTAAAATCATTGAGATCACAATTTTGCTCCATTCTGGTGTGAGCATTACAGCTGAAGCTGCTGGCAGTTGCCAATTTCTACATGCTTTTAAGCATTACTCCTGCCATGTGATTGGTTCATTAGATAATAGCATGAATGTGCTCTGGCCCTGCCTGGAATATGCAAAGAAAAACATGTTGCTGTTTCATACTATACAATCGTGCCATAGTAAATATAGAAAAAGGAAGCTATCACTGGCTGTCACCAGATTCCAGAGAGGAGGCAGGTGGTCAAAGTCCACCAAGTTCACCAAGGCATGATTTCATACATGAACCCCATAAAAAATCTTTGGTGGTATTAGAAGAAGATGGTTGCAGCAGCAAACACAAGAATTTTAGCGAGCTAGAGGCCACTGTCCTTGACTGGAATAAGATTCTTTAGGAACGCTCCCAAAATCATGTTATCGGCTGGTCGGAACAGCAGAAGGGTGCTCTACTAAGTACTAAAGATGAACCTAATCCTAACCTCAAACTCAACCCAAAACCTAGTCCTAATCTTCATCCTGGCCCTAATCCTAACCTCAATCCAAAACCTAATCCTAACCTTCATCGTGGTCTTAATCCTAACCTCAATCTCAACCCAAAGCCTAATCCTAACATCAAACTCAACCCAAAACCTAGTCCTAACCTTTATCCTGGTCTTTATCCTAACCTTAACCTCAACCCAAAACCAAATCCTAACCTCAAACTCAACCCAAAACCTAATCCTAACCTTCATCCTGGTCTTAATCCTAACCATAACCTTAACCCAAAACCTAATCCTAACCTTCATCCTGGTCTTAATCCTAACCTTAACCTTAACCCAAAACCTAGTCCTAACCTTCATCCTGGTTTTTATCCTAACCTTAATCTCAACCCAAAACCTAATCCTAACCTCAAACTCAACCCAAAACCTAATCCTAACCTTCATCCTGGTCTTAATCCTAACCATAACCTTAACCCAAAACCTAATCCTAACCTTCATCCTGGTCTTAATCCTAACCTTAACCTTAACCAAAAACCTAGTCCTAACCTTTATCCTGGTCTTTATCCTAACCTTAACCTCAACCCAAAACCTAATTACAACTTTCATTCTGGCCCTAATTCCAACCTTAACCTCAACCTCTAAAGTACTAAAGATACTTGTCATGAAGGGTTGAATAATTCTGAGTCATTAAAAAAAATGTGGTAGAATGGGAAATTTGCAAAATGAAACTGCCTCAAATCTTTTCAGGAATTTGTGTGACGCAATAATGTTAACATGGACCAGAATCTCAAAGGAACTGAGGCTGTTTTGAGAGCAAAAGAACACCCTACCGGTCTTAGTATAGTGTTCCTAAAATATGTATATACTCACACTCACACACACATACACACACCTCTATGCACTTGCTACTCCTGTAAAAGCATTGTGTCAGCTGCGTGCTCTGCTGTGAACTTGTGGACTCGACGATACTGGAAGGGAGAATATGCTAAGTGTCTTGGCACCTCTGCAGTGTCCATTCTCATTATGGATCCACAGTTCTGCTGCTCTAAGCCCTCTCCATAAGCTTCCCATACACACATTTTTATGACAGCATTCTCCAGTGACTAAACTGCAATAATGCTGATAATGCTGACATGGACATGATTTGATATTGATGCGGTAAACATCAAAGTGCCATGGCTGTGTTTGGAGGTGTGCCATCAACAGCTGCCTATTCAGGGGTTAAGTTACCAAATGACTGCCTGTATCATACTGTGTGTTGAAGGGCACGAAATTTAAATAGGACAATGTAGAGGGGCGACAGGCACATATTAAGGCTGGCAGAGTGGCCTGAATTGACGTTGATGGTGGACTGTGAGAGAGAGCTACCTGATTGGCTGTTTAGCCTAACGAATCTGCTCACACTGTCAAGAGGGCACCTCCGTTCATCTGCTCAATCTATTGCCATGTCTTTTTCAACAAAACGGCCATCTGGATTAGAGGCACTGATACCCAACTGATTAGAATAGTTCCAGAAAGGCCAGTCTTATACGAAATTACAGAGCAAAACTCTGCATATCAAAGGAAATACACTATACGGACAAAATTATTGGGACATCTGCTCATTCATTGTTTCTTTTGAAATCAAGGGCTTTAAAAGACTTCATCCTTGCTGGAGTAACTGTCTCTACCGTCTACCGCTTGGAGGAGCATTGCCGTGTGAATGGTTGCATTTACTGGCAAAAACATTACTGAGGTTGGATGATCACTACCCCACCTCATCCCCAACTCCCCAATTCTCAAAATTATTGGATGGAGCACCATCCATCATTCCAGAAAACACAGTTTCACTACTCCATAGCTCATTGCTGGGGGGCTTTATACCCCTCTAGCCCACGCCTAGCATTAGGAGGCAGTGCTAGGACTGCAGATATGACAAATTCACAGGTGGGCTGAAGCATGAATATCACTCTAAGGGGGAGCTATAACAACTTTGTAAAAATATAAAGCCAGGCGTTCAAATTAGCATTTTTTAAAACTCAGCTTAGTTTAGAGTAACACATTAACAGCATATCAGTGCAGTAGCAGCAGTGAAGCATCTGAATACACTGAGGTAAACATCCTGAAGATGATCTGTTGATGCATTACTGATATTCAGTAGATTTACTGTTGATCTGCTACATCAAGTAGACCTAATATCCATTAAGCAAAACCTAACCCAGCTTTACCCAAAACATAACCTCAAACTTTATTTAGGCCTTAATTCTAACCATAACCTCAACCCAAAACTTAATCCTAACCTCCATCCTGGTCTTAATCCTAACCTCAACCCAAAACCTAATGCTAACCTTCATCTTGGTCTTTATCCTAACCTCAACCGCAACCCAAAACCTAATTCTAACCTTCATCCTGGCCCTAATCCTAACCTCAACCTCAACCCAAAACCTAATTCTAACCTTCATCCTGGCCCTAATCCTAACCTTAACCCAAAACCTAATCCTAACCTTCATTCTGGCGCTAATCCTAACCTTAACCTCAGCCTCAACCCAAAACCTAATCCTAACCTTCATTCTGGCACTAATCCTAACCTTAACCTCAGCCTCAACCAAAAACCTTATCCTAACCTTCATCCTTGTCTTAATCCTAACCTCAACCTCAACCCAAAACCTAATCCTAACCTCAACCTCAACCCAAAACCTAATCCTAACCTTCATCCTTGTCTTAATCCTAACCTCAACCCAAAACCTAGTCCTAACTTTCATCCTGGCCCTAATCCTAACCTCAACCTCAACCCAAAACCTAATCCTAACCTTCATCCTTGTCTTAATCCTAACCTCAACCCAAAACATAGTTCTAACCTTCATTCTGGCCCTAATCCTAACCTTAACCTCAACCCAGAACCTAATCCTAACCTCCATCTTGGTCTTAATCCTAACCTTAACCTCAACTCAAAACCTAGTCCTATCCTTCATTCTGGTCTTAATCCTAACCTCAAAACTAAAACCACTTTCAAAAGCCTCCCAGTCTGGTATGTCATGTAATAGGGCAATAAACAGTAAGCAGATTGAGGAGGGGGAGGAGCTATAGATCGAACATTTTACCCAGTATTTAATCAGATCAGTTTCAGCTGCTTTGATGTTTCCAAAGTTTTTGAGGGTCAATTAAATATGGATTGTTGATCAAACCCAGATGTAGAAGTAAAACATGTGAGTCAGGGGAACTTTTTTAATAAAATAAAATATAAAAAGAAAACACATTGTAATTGTAACTGAGGAGTTTAAGAGCAGAGCCCAGAACAGGGACAGAACTCATCTGAGCTAAAACATGTAAATACTGAAATCATTTCCAGTGGCTCCTCTGACTTAAGATACATTTATAATTGCAGGTTTTAAATTATGTCACTAAATATTTATTCAGAAAGCATATTTTGAGAACATCAAAGCCCTACAATTATACAAAGCTACAGTTCTAATTCCAATGTGTCTCATTTGTTCTCTCAGAGATGGAATTAATTTTCCATAGGGACGGATTTACCAGCTTAGTGATGTGGAAGGAGTTTCCACAGGTTTCTGCCTGATCATGCCTGGATACCAGGCAACCTTAGGGAACGCTGAATGAACCTTGACTTTTTAACTGTGTTTAATTAGCAGAGTTTACGTTGAGAAGCACTGGAACAATCCTTTCAGAACAGCTGCTAAAGCGTTCACCTGCTGCCTGCACAGTGACTGCATGGTGCCTGGGTTGGAAAAGCAGGGCTCTATTTGAGAAATGTGTTCGACCCAGTGGTAAGGAAAGGTGTTACAAATGGCTGAGAGTGGAGGAGTCGCAGCCAGTGGCATCAGAGGCGTAGAGGGGAGCAGCTGTTCAAACAGCTCTCATTGCTCTCAGAGCTCAGAGCTGGGAGTGATTTTTCCACTAAAACCCTGGACAGCGCTGAACCGCCCTTATTTCACCTTTACCAAGAAGACCAACAGCCTCGCGCGACCTCATGTCATCAGAGCCGCCAAGACAGATAGATGGAGAAATAGTGAGATGGAGGAAGGAGAGAGAAATAAGAAAGTGAAAGAGAGAGAAAATGGGAGAGACAAAGCTGCCACATCCTGAGAGTCCCTCACCACTGCAAATATATTAATCACATTATATTATATCCCTTCTGTAAATATATGTCTAATTCTATTTTTAATGTTATTATTTTTTATCTGTTAGCTGTTATTATTATTATTATTATCTGTTATAACAGATTTATTTTCTTTCTTTATTTTTTTATAGTATTATTAGTATGTAGTAGAGCGAGAGAGAGAGAGAGAGAGACAGAGAGAGAGAGACAGAAGAAGGAGTGATGGAGAAATGGAGAGAGAGAGAGAGCGAGAGAGAGACAGAAAGAGAGACAGCAGAAGGAGTGATAGAGAAATGGAGAGACAGAGAGAGCGAGAGCGAGAGCGAGAGGGAGAGAGAGAGACAGACAGAAGAAGGAGTGATGGAGAAATGGAGAGACAGAGAGAGAGAGAGAGAGGGGGGGGGTCCTCTGCTGGAGAAGTCTTTGCCAAGTACGCAAAGTTAACCATTAGCAGATGTGTAATTACACTGCTCACCACCCACCACCACCCGCTCTCCACCATACCACACCACAGCACCGCTGCTGTAGTTTGGACAGATATTCCACATGCAGTTCCTGCTGGAGGTTTTCTTTCTCCTTCCTCTCTGCTTTGAAACAAAGCTGGAATGGTTGGTGCTGTGTGACTGTGAGCTCTCAGGACCACCAGGAGCCCTCCATTGTTTCTTGAACTGCTATCATGAGGGTACACAGTATCATGGGTACCAGTACAGTGCATCTATCTGTCCTTCTAGTAGCCATAGAGTGACTGTTGCGTGTGAACTACTAGTGCTTCTTCATTTGACTGGAGAACAACACTCCCACACTCTCCCAACATCGTGACGTATTTTGATCTGAGACACCTTTCTAATAGGACTCTTCAGAGTGTTAGTTATTGCTCTGAACAATAGCAGAATGTGGGTGTGGGGGGAAGGAGGGGGTGGGGGAAGCTCTTGCGTTATAGGGTGAGCGCCCTCGAATCTTCTTCTACGTGTCCGTTGAGAATGTAATGTTAATTTGCAGTGACATTCGCTATCAGAAGGTTTGCCAAGAGGAGCAGGCCTCCAACCCCCGTGTCATATTGATTTTGAGAACGTTCAATCATATGATTAGTGCAGGTTGACTGTGGTGGGATGGGGGTGTGGTGGAAAGAATTAGGGATGTCTGTTTAAGTCTGGAAACTAACTCGCCATGAAGTTCTTTCATTGCTCCTCAGGCTTTTCATTTTTCACTGCATTACTTTATAGTGGAAACCTAATTCCAGCCACCAGAACCCAGGCAGCAGACCTGAGCGCTCTCTTTTTCTCGGAGTGAAATGTTGTGGGTGCGTTTTTCATGTGATTTGCATAAAATTCACGTCGAAATCCATGTGATAATGAGGCATGTCACGATGGAGGTGGAGTGCCAGCTGCAATGAGACAGTGCTGTTGCTGCAAAGGTGTTGTTGCTACAAACTCATCATCATGTTGATGCTTGATGTCATTCTTCGTGATCAGGGTCTTGGTGGACTTTGATGGTTGCAGGAGAACCAGCAGATCTTGCATAATTAAATAGGCTGTGCTGTAAAATACACTGTGCAATGTCCAACTATTTGCACCCATTGCGGTCACAGATGTACAAATACACTCACTCACACACAGCTTGTCTAGTCTCTGTAGATAAATATTGCCAATAGACCTAGTGGCACCTTGCCTATTGCCAGACATGGGCTAGAGGGGTGTAAAGCCCACCAGCATTGAGCTGTGGAGCAGTGGAAGAACTGTTTTCTCTGGAATGATGGTTGGTGCTCCATCTAATACTTTTGGGATGAGTTGGGGAGTGAGGTAAAGTGGCGATTGTCCAACATCCTGACCTCACTAACACTTTTGTTGTGGAATGCAATCAAATATTCACAGCAATGTTCCTCCGAAATCTAGCAGAAAGTCTTCTTCCCTGGACAGTAGAGACAGTTACTCCAACAAAAGCAGGATAAAGTATTTTTTAATATCCTTGATTTTGGGAGAAACAATGAATGAGAAGCTGTCCCAATACTTTTGTCCATTAAGTGTATACTTTAGTTCTGTGGACATCAGCTTGGTGCTCTGATGTCTTATGTCAGGCTACTGTATAGTAAAAAAAAAGTCTTGAGCAAAAAGTCATGTGTGGCCTTTGGCTGTGTGGACTTTGCAAGCCCTACATTTGGTACGTTATGCTGTAGCAGTGGGTGTGCTCCTGTCTTTGCTCTCTGTGTAAAAGCATGGTGAGCACATGTTTTTCAGGCTTCTTCATCAGTCAGGAGCAGGAGTTTGCAGGTGTGAGTCTGTACTTTAGAAGCTGTGGGGAGTTATTATAGCAGGTGATTTGCAGTGTGCGAGCTGTCGTTTCCTGGCTGGACTAAAGCTGTCCGCCCAGTCTGAGTGGTTTGGCTTCGCAGTTTGGAGTCCGACAGGGGACTGACGCTGCTGCTTTTGCTCTTTCTCATGATGTGTTTATTAAAGTGCCCATGGGAGCGTAAATTTCCTTGCTTTTTTGTACAGTATCACTGCAGTCATAAAAAAAGTGTACCTCAATTTTTGCTGTTTTTCACTTTTTGACATGATGTGGATCTGGATCTGGGAGTTGTTCTGTATGTGGTGTCACTGTGTTTTTGTTTTTTTATGTGAGACATAAAAAAATGTGAGAAATGTGAGTTGATATCACCCAAAAGAAATTGAATCAGTACAGCCAATTATAACAGCTTTCATTTACGTATATTACCCTAAATTCACAGGAACAGTCTTGTTAATTCTGTAGATTAAACCACAGCAGCATCATGATTCATATTTCAAGATGGGAACATTTTAAGTCCAGAAGATTGAAATGAAAGTAAATTATGAAATAAAACTAGAAAAGTACATTTAAGTGCATGGTGTTGCTAAGGTGTTTCTTGTTGGATGCTAGGGTGGTCGTTGTGGTATTTTAGGGTTGTTGCTAAGGTGTTCCAGGTGGTTGCTATGGCATTTGATATACTTTTTAGGTTTTGACCCAAGTGTTTACTGTGGTGTTGCTCAGAGGGTGCTATGTGCTCAGAGGGTGGTTATTGTGGCTGCAGTTGTTTTTGAGCAGTTGTCATTTCTGCAAATGAATGCTCTAAATAGCAAATATTTTTATTTGGAATTTAGGGGAAATGTTTTATGTCCATGGTTTATGAAATACAACACAAATGTCAATTTCCCTAAACACACTGCCTAGAAATAATAAATCCAGACTAATTGTTAATGTAGAGTGATCTCATATTTTTCTCCAAGAAATTCTTAACAGTTGCACTTTATATTATACTTTATATTTACACATATTTTACGAGTCACAAGGAGCTCCTGTCCACTGGGGGTGCTGTTTTGCCAAACACACACAAATCAGCCTGTCATATCCTCGAAGAGGAATTGAGTAAAATGTGGTGCATTATCCTTTTCTCCGTTATGGAGCTTCTAAAAAATCGACTGATGGACAGAAACAGTAAGAACTTCACACTCTACTGTGGTTATGTTTAGGGTTCGGCTAGAGGTGGCAAATTCAGGTTGAGAGTAAAAATGCACCCCAAGCTTTTTGAGTTTTGGGTTTGAGCAGGGTTTCCTATCCCTGCACAATTTAGTGCTTTCCCTTCTCCCAACACACCTGACTCTGAACTAATCAGCCCATTTACAAGTTCTTTGCAGGAGGGTTGTTAAAACTGTGAATCCACTAAAATGTGCAGGCCGGGTTTGAGAAACACTGGGTTGGGCTGAGGGTTAGGTTATGTTAAGTTTAGCATATGTTTAGGTTTCTAAAACTTGTTTGATTTCTGCGTGTCTGGGTTGCATCTGTAATTTGAGTATATGCATGACGGTCCAATAATATTACGTACAGATTGTACGAATTCTTAAATATAGGATATATATATATAGTCCTCAGGCTGTCCTTTTGGAGTGATTAATTATAATATTAATCAGATAACAATATAATACCATGATAAATAACCATGATGAATTGTAATAGGGGAAAGCAGAAAGTGGAAGTACACACAACCTCTCAACCCAGCATTCAAACATGCAGTAACTATGCTTGGGTGCTGTTATGGTGGGCAGTACGTACTGCTATGGAATAATCACAAACACATGCTGTACGTATGCAGGCATTCAGAATGAAGGAACTGCTCTATGTTTGTCGTATTACTGCTACATTCATTATGCTAATGCTAATTATAGAATTTACATGCCTCATACGTTTGTTGCTAATGGATAGAGCTAAGTGAGTTGCAAAGATGTGTCCCTGCTTTGCATGTGGGTTTTGATACATGTCTATAATGTGAGTCTGGTTTACGGCATCAGCCTTTAACCACATGAATAAATCTGTCTCAGGTGGCTCTAGGTTTGTTTACGGGTGCTTCCACACCCCTCATCCTTTTTTGTCTGTACCTTTAGACTTTTCAGTTTGGTCTGAACCAAAATAGCAGGTGTGAAAGGTGCCTCGAACCAAAGAATCAAAATGTGATCCGACCAAAAAGGGGTTTTCTTAGTCAGGATCCAATTGAACCCTGGTGGGTTTGTTTGCAGTCTTCAAAAATAACCAATTACAGAAGGTTGAGGCAGCGATAAAAGAAGAACAAGGCAGAAAAACAAGTCAAGATGATGTGGTGGGTTCACATGGAGATGATTATATCCATCAGAGACAATCTAATTGTTGCAGGATGAGTTTGCTCATTCTGTGAACTGGAACTAGCCTCATGTTCTACACTTGAGGTTGGTGCTGCTGGTAGTAATGCTGTAACATCAGCAATTTTGTGGCAACGAAAAGAATCTGTCTATATATTTTTTCCCAGAAAATGTGATCTGCTGAATGTACAACATGCCGATGCACATCCCTCTACAAACCGGTCAATAGCTGCGTTTCAAAGCCGAGGCTGGAGCTGAGGTAGGCTGCACTTCTCGGCCGCTACATCAAGTGAAGGACCAGTTGTATACAGCCCAGAAATCTAGCCTACATTAAGATTAATTTGAAGGATGAAACTGATATAGCCTTCCTGTCCCTGAGTTACTCAAGGATCCACAAGAAGACAGAAAAGTGTCATTTTTATCTTGACAAATACTGGGATAGGAACGATGTTAGCCAGTTAAACTGTTGATTGTCTTTGGCGTAGGCCCTGCTGTCAGCCCAGGTCTTGCAAACTCAGGACCAATCGCAGATCCTGCCGGATTTAGAGGCAGGGGGCGGTGTCTACTCCCGGACAGCCAGTGCGACCAAACTGGTGGTGGTGGGGTGGGGTGGAAGGAGGGAAAGACATGAAGTGACGTTTTTTAGAAAAAAAGAGAAAAGTGATGCTGCATTACAGTCTCCTGGTAGTACTTCTGCTAGAGCACATACACGAAAATAGTGGAAAACGAAGCCAAAGAGCAGAATTCGGAGCAGAATTTGTTTAAAAATGTTATTTTTTTATCATTCTAATTCATTTCAGTGAAGAAATGAAACAGCACACTAGTTTTACTATGTAATTGTAAAAGGTGGGACTTTTCTGCTGACATCACCACACAGCCTGGTTATACTGTTCCATCTGTGTGACCAATAGGCTACTAAGAAGGAGTTTTCATAGGACAGTCCTACCGAGGACCTCCCCCCACCTCGACTACAGCCTATGCTTTGGAACGCGTCTGTCGTCAAGTATAGAGAGACCCAGCCCACATGGGTGGTGATGACAGGACGTAGGTACACAGCAAGTTCCACTTCGTGTTAAATCAACACTGGAAGGCTTCATTTTTGGTTGATTTAACACTAAAAGTGTTGATTTAACACTGGCAAATGTGCTGTGTATATGTATATCCTGCAAAGTTCTGTAGTGCGCTCGCTGCTCTGCCACATGAAACCCGAAACTAATCAGATCAAATGTAAATAATGTGACAAAAAATGAATGTGAAAACGTCTTAATAAGAAACATCTTGAATTAGAATGAATCTAGCAGGAGAAATGAAGGGTTCCCACTTGGGTGCGTGTTGTCCATTTCACGCCAGTGCGTGTCAGCATTCCTCTATAAAGAATAATTGTGTTGGAAGACCACAGGCACACCAAACGGCACAGCGTTGTGGCAACAGCCCAGAATTCTCACTAATGAACAATGGCATTTCAAACAGAGTTTTACAGCCTGCTTCTACAGGTCGTAAAATACCTCCATAAAGCCGTCATTCAAAAGCAAGGACTTGGACGAAGGTCTGGAGAACCTCTTTGTTCTGCCTTTTCACACTTGGAGGCTAATACTCTGAGAATCTGATATAATCCCAAAATAGGGTTTCCAGCTGATTAGGAGATTCTACATTACCTGAATTTGATATGCAGCCCTCAGAACACTGGCCTTACTTACTTCAATAAAAAATGAAAATATGAAGGCAGAAAACAGTGAGACATTGTGTGTGTTGGCTCTTTCAAAACCAACATGTTTGCACATTTAACAGAGAGAAAGAAAGGGAGAGAGAAAATAAGTGGAGGCCACCAGCGGAGTGGACAGTGCTGCTTGTGTTTTATCCAGACAGGCTTGGAGACGTGAGCGAGTGTGTTCAGGAAGTCATCTTTTCGCCTCGTTTTCTCACTCCTCTTCACGGATGACTGGAGGCCACTTCTCCTGACAGGGAGCTAATTCAGCCTGCTTGTCATTCTGAGTTTTTTGTCCTTTTTTACCTTAATAAGGTGAGAAATGTGCACAGCTGTCATGTAAAAAAGTTTTTTTTGTTTTTTTTTTGCCTAAAGAGTCTGGATGTCCTGTGCAATGTGTCAAGATTACATAGATCGATTGACCAATAGATTACTAAATCGATGGACCAATAGAAATGCTCCAAAATGACCAAAAATATATTTAGTTATGTAAAGTTGTCATATTGGTTTGGTTTGGGGCAAAACACACAATTAACAAATATTTCCCTAATAATTGATTACGTTGTGTGTTTGGGAAATTCTGCATGTCATTAGGCATATCATTTACTAAGGTTGAGATTAATTACTTTCCATGTATAATACAGTTTTTAAAGCATTGCATATCATAGCTTAGGGCATGATACAAATGTGGCCTCCTGTTATACTGTAAAAAGGCTACATAACATGACTAATATTACAAGTGACGACTGCAATCAAGAATTATTCAACCCTTTCATGGCAAGCGTCCTTAGTACTCAGTAGAGCCCCCTTTTGCTGTTATGACCTGCTGCAAATACAATGCATAGCCAGATGCCAGCTTCTGGCAGCGTTCCTGAGGAATCTTAGCCCATTCCTCATGGGCAGTGGCCTTCAGTTCACTAATATCCATGGTTTTGCTGCTGCAATCACCTTCTTTAAATCCTACCACATAGTTTCTATGGGGTTTAAGTCCATCTTCCAGGACATTTTTTTTTTTAAACCAGGCCTTGGTGGACTTTAAAGTGTGCTTGGGATCATTGTCCTGTTGGAAGGTCCAATGACGCCTGAGCTCCAGCTTCCTCACAGAAGGCATGATGTTTTCTCCTAGGATTTCCTGATACTTGATTAAATTGATCTTGCCCTCCACACACTGCAGGTTTCCAGTGCCAAAGAAAGCAGAGCAGCTCCAGAGCTCCAGAATGCATATATTAATGTGGAACGCCTTCGGACCCATAAACAAATGGACGAAAAAAGGCAAACATGCAACAGTAAAATAATCAAGAAAAGCCCAAACACAGGCACTAACACGTTAACTACAATTAGAAATGAAAGAAACACCCACATGAAAACAGTAGACAAGGTAGGTGGAACACAAACTGTGCCTAAGGACAATAAATGTGTCTAAAACCAAACACAATACTACACTGTACACACTGTATATACTTAACTTATTAATGGTGTGCTGTTTTGATATATATGGTTTAGTAGTAGCTTGCATTTGGGTGCCCAATAGGGGTACATATAATAGAGACTGTACATCATAGAAATATTGGTGTTGAATCATAAACCTTAGCTTTAAATAATACCTATAATAAGACCAAAGACATCTGTTTTGTATTATTAACCCACAATTAAAAGATAAATTACCTCCTAAAACACTTTTTAAAAGTGACACAGACAGGGAATAAGGAACAGCTGGAACCAATGTGTCAGCCGCTCTGTATCGCACCCTCCCTCGGGGCAATTCCGAGCTGCCGCCCACGGGCCCAAATAAAGACTTCCTCCTCGTTTGTGTTCATGTTTGGTTCATTGTGTCGATTCAGGTTGATTTGGTTCATGAGTTACACATGGGATTGGGGGGTATTTAAGAAGCCTCCACACCACCATTCCCAATTGCCAAGAATTGTATTGTTTGGAACCTTGAGTTGAGGTCGCCCGAGAGGTTCCCCGTACGACTAGCAGTGTGTTAAGGTCAGCTTCAGCTCGGCTTCCACGTTCAGGAGCAGGTCACCCTGCCAGTCAAGTCATCAGCGAGGCTCGCTTTACTGGCAACCCACATCTAAGCTAGGCACGCTGCGGTTCCAGGTTTGGTCGGCCTAGCCGTTTTTGTTCAGTAGCTGGTCCCCCAGCTCAACCCCCAGTCCCAGGTTCGTTTTTGTTTTTTTTGATCACTGTTGTTTATGGTTTGCTGCATTTTTTGCTTCACTTGCCCCCTTTGGTTTCTCTCATTGTGTTAATAAATCTGCTTGCCTTGACTCCATCTCTGCGTGTTTTCGTCTCATCTTGGTCTGGCTTAGCATGCCATGACACAATGATCAATATGAGGGTTACAAAGTGGCCATGGGGGTTAGGGTAACAACCAGGGAGACAAAAATGTAATTATTTAAACTTAAAAAGGTTAGTTAGTTAGTATCAAAAATGGGTCAACTTCAGTTAAGTTAAGGCTTAATATTTTTCAATTGCTAATGGCTTTATTAGGAATAATTAAATAAAAAAAATGTATGGCACAAGTTTTTGTTTTGCTTCAAAACAGTTGTGTGTGTTGTCGACACTGCCTGTCAGTATTCTGCCAACACCATTTCCGAGTTTTGTACTCTATATGATATACAGTGTGTCATATGGAGGAATATTTAAATGACTCTGTATATGTAAATATACAATATTGCATTATTTTATGGGGGGTGTTTAGTACTGCCAATTAACCCCCCCGTTCATAGCTCCCCTAGCACTAGCAACACTAGGAGGGTACGGACACCAGCAGGGTAGGGACTTAACACATGTCTCCTCTGATGCATGCAAAGCCAGCCATAAGCTCTGTTTGAACTGTCGCTCAGAGGAACGCACTGGGTCCCCAGCCTAGCTGCACCAGCTAACAGACGCCTGAGCCAGCCAACATCGCTTTAAGAGGAATGAGGGGAGGGAGAGAGAGCGCCATTTATCCAATGAAAGAGAGCACAGCCAATTGTGCACTCTTGGGTTCTGACCACTGATAGCAAAGCGGCCTAGCTCTAGGTTGTAGTGCGAACTCAACTCAACCCCCCGGGCCATTGCGATAATGCATTAGACCACTGAGCCACTTAGAGACCTCTTTATATTTTTTAGCAATTTTAGAGTGGAGCAGTTAGTGACTTCGTAAATCCAAGTGTTTTCTTAACTTCTGGTCATAAAAAAGACTTAAAGTGTATATATTATATTTCCATAAATATATATAATATACATATTTATGGTAATATAATAATAGCATATATAATGTTATCATAAATACTTTTGTAGCTGCATTAGTGTTACAAAATTCACCTTATCACTCCTCAGTCACATCTATATAAACACATCTCTTTTCACACCAGGGTCAAACGGGCTCAGAAAATGGGAATTTCAAGACATCGTTTAATCAGTAGCAGTGTTTTAAGGTAATGCTGTCATAAAGCACACAGCCTTGAAATGAAGTGCATGCATGAGGCTCAGTCCTTCAAAGTACGTAATCGAGGAGAGTGTTGAATGTGTTATCACTGTCAAACATAAATGGTTTCCTGACATTCCATCATATTTACCATTATCAGCTCATTTTTGTCCCCCACCGTTTCTGCGTGAAATGTGAAGAGCTTATCCGATTTCCAGGATGAAATCAGGGCCGAGGCTGAAACAATGTCTGCGTTTCACTCTGTATTCATTACAAAGTCAAATCCAATCACAGAAAAGCACATGGCGGGCCAAATGGCGGTGATGCGGGTGATGAGAGGAGGTCAGTGTTGTTTGGGTGTGGAGGTTCTTGTTGTTTTGTTTGATTAGAAACTCTTGCCAGAAAGCAGCTCAGATGGACAGCAGAGGGTACTGCACCTGTCTCGGCCGTGTGTGAAAATGACTAATGTTGGCCTAGTTCAGTCAATGCAATTACAACTTTAACAACTTGCTGCAGATCAAAAGCAAACTTTCTGCAGATGTAGAAGTGTGTTTGTTGCTAGGATGTGTGCTGTGTAGTGGAGAAAAAACAAACCTGAGGCTTCATTCATCAAAAAAGCAGTGTGTGTTTTTTATTTTATTTTATTTTTTTTTCATCAAGCCTTTTTTAATTTGTTTGTTTGGGCTGCGTAACTGAACGAGATAGGCCTCCATTGATTTCACCTGCCTTCTGAGCTGCCTATAATATGAATTTCACTAAATCAATGCAAAGGAAAATGAACGGGACTGGAACCCACTGTTAACTGATTTAGAATTCATAGAAAAACGTCAGAGGTGGTGGTTGTGGTTGTCTGCGAGAATGTGTGTGTGTAGGGGTGTGTGTGGATGGATGTGCTTTCATTATGTGAGCAATGTCCTGACTGTGTAGGAAAAACAGAAAAACACTGAGTTAACAATGTTGAACTATTTAGAAAAGCTACATGTTTCATTTTGTTTCTGACATAAGAGTATACAGCATATGGACGAAAGTATTGGGACACCCACTAATTCATTGTTTTTTCCAAATCCTAGGGTCAAAGTGTTGTTTTTGTTGCAGTGACTGCTCCAGATAACACGCACATATGGGGCATGTATGGTTAACCCAACTGGGTACCAGAAGGGTTAACCAAAGGTTGGTGTGGCGCAACAGATAATACCACTACCTGCTAGTGAGCTACCTCACCACGTGGGAGACTGGGGTTCGATTCCCAGTCTGGGTGACTATGCTGCGCTACACCAATAAGAGTCCTTGGGCAAGACTCCTAACACTACATTGGCCCACCTCTGTAATACGAGTAACCCTGTAAGTCGCTCTGGATAGGAGCGTCAGCTAAATGCCATAAATGTAAATGTAAGGTTTTGTCCATAGCATTTATGTTGGCCTCACATATGTAGGCCCACCAGGACCCAACCAGGGTCAGTGATGGAACCAGGAGGGGTTAAACATGGGTCCCATCTGGGTTGTGCACTGCACATGGGGACTAAATGGGACCTATGTAAGATTGAGGTGGGCTGTAACAATGGGGTCCAACCCACCCAACCCCACCACATCCCAAAATTCCCCAACTCATCCCAAAGCTACTAAATGGAGCACCATCCATCATTCCAGAGAACACAGTTCCACTGCTCCACAGCTCAGTGCTGGGGGGCTTTATACCCCTCGAAGCCCACGCCTGGCATTAGACATGGTGCCAAAAGGTTTATGTTTATCTGCTCCAGTGAGTCCTAGTCCATTGACAATACTTCTCTACAGGGACTAGACAAGCTGTGTGTGTGTGTGCATTCGCACATATGTGTCAGCAACAGGTGCAACTTAAAGTAGCTGAATGTATATATTAGAAGGGGTGTCCACAAATATTAGGACATATAGTATATATATTGAATGTTACTTATGTTCATTAAGATATGAGGGTTGAACTAAGAAAATAAGCTCTAATAAAAAGACTTGAGGTCTGTGTGTGTGTGTGTTCATGAATATCGGGCAGCGGTCCAGCCTCGTAACCCAGAGCCAGTAAAGTGAGAAGTGTAAGGAAGGGCGTAATGGTTTGAACGTTTACATTCATTCAAAGAAAAGGGCAATTTCCCTCTGAAAGTTTATATTTGTCTTGGGCCAAGGACACGCCGCTGACTTTCTAATGAGCCAAACTTTCCCTGCAGGTGCAGCCCGCCTCACACTGCAGCGTCTATGACAGCCCAGTAATGAAAAGCGTCCACCTTTACAGACATTTGAATCAGGACAAATAAAGGGATTTTGTGAGGCTGATTTGGAGAATAAGTCTCGTAGCGGCACGAGCTAAACACACTCGTTTGCCAGGGCTGGACTTTTTTTTTTTTTTTAT
This sequence comes from Salminus brasiliensis, assembly GCF_030463535.1. Taxonomy (NCBI): domain Eukaryota; kingdom Metazoa; phylum Chordata; class Actinopteri; order Characiformes; family Bryconidae; genus Salminus; species Salminus brasiliensis. The sequence goes on along the minus strand of NC_132880.1, from coordinate 43,424,197 downwards.
CCTCTTTGCTCATACGTCCAGCCCTCTGTCGTTTTATGTGCATGTGTGTGTGTGGTGTTTTGTCTGTTTCAAGTCCTGCCGTTGCTGTGGTAACTCAGCACTGGGTTGGGAGGTAACTGATTTAGTCTGCTGCGGCGGATTCTTTCCTCAGGGCCAGTTGCCTCTGTCGGTTTCTTGGTAAGTGCATGAGGGCATGGCAGGTAATCTCTCTGTGTCAGCGGCCCGGCTAACCAAACATAACGCTCCTCCTTTCACTTTTAATGACCGGGATCTATTGCCTGCTCGATGGCAGAGTGTAGCTTTAGTAGAGGCTGTAAGTAGTAGCTGGTTGCTGTTGGATTGCCTCTCTCTTTCTCACTCCCCTGGTGTCCTCAAAACATAAAGCATCGCTTCATTAGGCCCGGAGCGCAGGCCACTCCAATCACCCCAGCAATCAGGCCTGGGCTGTGATTGGTCGCTTTGTCTGGAGTGCCGAGCTGGGGAGGGCGCTTTCCACCTGTCACACGCTTGCTAACGATGATTGCAGCGGTCCTCTTCTTCATTCTCTCCTTTTTTTCCAAGGCAATTTTGTTTGATTGAGGCGCTTATCCAGACTTCTGGGGTTGCACATCTCTGAATGTGCTCTGAATATGAGTGTGTGTGTGTGTGTGTGTGTGTGGTCTGAAATGGTCCTGCCAACGAATAGCCTACTGGCATTCATGCATTTTTAATACAGTGCCCTGTTATGTGCATTAGTCATTCTCTTTCTCTCTGTGGCCACTTAATGAACACTTAATTAGGGGCATCTGGTTAATTGTGGATTCTATATAAAGTATAGAAAGTTAGACTGGGTGGAGTAGAGAGGTGCAGTATGTAAATTAAACCCTGGTTACAGTTGTCAGAATTCAGTCCAATAATGAAAACTACCAGGAAAACTCTTTTGGAGTTCATCATTGTTGTGATGGTCAAACCAGGAGCGTATTTTCTCATCCCTGACCATCCAGCCTATGGTGCGTCAGGCAATCCATTTATGTTGAAAGGGCCCTCTAGAATGTCAAACTGTGTTTGTTTGAAAAATGCGAGTTTGGTCCATGGAATTGACCTCCTTTAAAAGAAGAGCTGGAGAACAGGCCAATTCCAAACCCCCAAAACTGCCACTCAACAGTTTTGAGTCGTTATATTGACACTGCCAAATTTGACATAACCCCAGCACTAGTGACAGGGATCCTGGAGAACATCTCATCACCTCCAGACTCTGCCAGAACCATTCCTGAGGCTGAGCGTGCGACAAGAAAAATGTTAAGATTTAACAGTTTGATAGATAACAGTAATTGTAAGTTAAAGTCTTTGGAGCGGGCCCTGTTGTCGGCCCAGGTCTTGTAACAAGTGGACCCTCAAAGATCCTGTCGTCCATGACGAACAGGGCGGAACCTACCCCTTGGACCAAACTTGTAGCGTTGGCGAGGAAGGAGGGGAAAAACGTGATGTCAGCATCTGAAAGCAGGCGGAAGCTGATGATTGGCTGGAGTAATAGGCGGGATAGCATTAGTGTCTCCTTTGGTTGAACTTTCATAAAAGCTTTCATTTATGTGAATTAGGGTTGCTATGGGAATCAGGTCTTGTGAATGCAGCTTTTCCTGTGTCAGTGTCTGCAGAAGGGGAGCTGAAACTCTGCACATGACAAAGCGAAAGCCATGGAGGTAAACAGGGATCTGTACTAGGTTAGCCTTTGACTGTGTCTCCTCTCCAATGTCTACTTTCTTTAAAACAAACTGGACTAGATTGGGCTGAACCAAACTAGAGCTAAACACACACATATCAGAATGAAGAAATAAGCACTGGCTCATTTTTTGTATTGGTAAAACTTGAAACAGCAAATTCAGAATAGGGCAGTCTTGTTGCTAAGTTTCCGTATATGGACTTGGGAGAAGGGTGCCTTAAATACACCCGGTGGGTATTTTTGGATCTGCAGAGCATCATTAGTATTGGCTCTGTTCTTTTCAATGGGAAATACTCAGCGGTGCATGTAACCCTGAAAGTATGCAAAATAGGTCTTTCCGTCTTGTATGACTTTTAGTGTACTATAATTCCAAATATTTATGGACACCCCAGCTCATGAACTTTAATTTGCACCCTTTGCTGACACATGTGCAAATGCACATACACATACAGCTTGCATAGTTCCTGTAGAGAAGTCCTGCCAATACAATAGGACTCTCTGAAGCAGATAAACATGAACCTTTTGGCACTAGAGGGGTATAAAGCAGCCCCCCCCCAAATGGGGTACAAATGAGCTGGGTAGTTGGGGGTGAGGTGAGGTGATGACCCTCAAAGCAATGCTTCAGAATCTTAATAGAAAACCTTCCCTGGACAGTAGGGACAGATACTTTAACAAATGCAGGATAAATGCCCTTGATTTCAGAAGAAACAAGGAATGAGCAAGTGCCCCAATACCTTTATCCATGTAGTGTATTTTACAAAAGTGTTTGTTTCATAGCTAGGTGGCAGTGACAATGATTTGAAGCACCAAAAAGTACCAAACATATAGTACCCCTTCTGTAGGACATTTAACCTGCTTAACATTAGTGAGTGAGTGAGTCAAGCAGTCAACAGCCCATCAAATGCAGGCAAAACCCCAAAGGAACATGTCTCCAGCCCCAACAAATCTGTTACAGGGCAAGATCAAATCTGTGGCTTTTGGAGTACTCTGGGATTTTCTCCTCACATCAAATCAAAGGGCAAAGCTGCTCTACTCCAGGGAAGCCTTTCCCTTTTAATTCTTATCGGTTTTCAATAGCCAAAACCTGCTCCCTGTCTCAGGCCTCAGTGGCTGTCAATACAAAACCATGCATGCGTTCACTTAAATGAACCTTTACAGTAGTCTTATAGTTGGTATTGTAACATCTGGACCCTCACAGGGGGCGGAGCCTACCCCCTGGGCTAGCGGATGAGCCCAAACTGGTGGCGGTGGGGAGGAGGGAGGGGAAAGATGAGACGTCAGCATCTGAAAGTAAAAGGAAGCTGCTGTACATCCTGGGAACTGATGGACTTCACTTGCCATCTCTTTTGAGAACTCACTGGTCACTCCATCTATAGAAGCATGAAGCCTTTGTGTAGTCCTGGATGATTAGTTATTGGTCTTAGGTCAAGTTACAAATTTAACTCGGTCATGCAGATTTCTCCTTTTCATCATCCAGAGAAAGGGACCCTTGCCGATCTGCGCCAAGAGCCCTTTGAGCTTCAAGTACGGCTTGGCTGGACCTGCCATCCTTTAAGATCCATGGAAGACAAGTGTCCAGGCTTTTTTTCTGACCTGTACTGCAGTGGTGTAACGAACTTCCTCTGGGTGTCTGAACGGCAGAGTTGCTCGTTGTCTTCAAACGCTGACTTAAGACCCTTCTCTTCCAAGAGTACTTGGGGGAAGAGTAGAGTATTATGGTCTCCATATCTAAGCTACGATGGATTTTTGAATTCTAGTCTATATACCTAGCTATGGTTATTATTCGTAAGTAAACAGTGAAGCATTTTTGTAAGTTGCTCTGGATAAGAGCGTCTGCTAAATGCCATGAATGTAAATGTAAATGATTGGTTGGAGTAATAGGTGAGATAGCATTAGAGTTTTCTGGTAGAACTTTCACTTATGGGAATAAGGGTTGCTATGGGAATCAGGTCTCATGGCCGCTGCTTTTCCTGTGCCAGAACGTCCACTTCTTTGAAAACAAACTGGACTACCTCGGCTGAACCAAACAGGAGCTAAACACACATCAGAAGGAAGAAACAAGCACTGGGTCAGTTGTTTTTACTGGTAAGACTCGAAACAACAAATTCATATGATGTCAGACTGGTGATGTGGCTGTCAATACACAACCATGCTTGTGTTCACATGACTGAACCTTTACAGTAGCCTTATAGTTGCAGTCATGTCATGTAAGTGTGTCATATGATCCATATGAGCTTGCATAGTCTGTTATCACTCAGAAACAAGCAACAATTAGCAGCCTCTTCTTGATAGATGCTAATTGTTCACTAGAAAACAAAAGTCATCAGACCACACAGCAGTCAAGATAATTGCCTCTGAGTCATTCATAATTTGTCCCCCAGTGAAGCCAAGAGACGACATGCTCTCTTAGGTTAAAATATGCTAATGAGTGATTTGCTAATTGCATCGTTTCCGACATGGGAGAGAGAAAAACATTTGCGGTCAGTTTTGCTTACAGATAACTGTTGCCAGGGAGTGGCTCTAGCTGTAATAAGAGGCTGCGCAGGATTCCTTGCATGAAAACTGAACTAAAGTTTGCAACATTAGTAGTTCAGTCTTTTTTTCACTTGAAGAGAGTATAGGAAAACATTGGAGTTGGGAATGGTAGTCTTATAATCTTATAACCATGTATTAACGGGGGTGGTGGCAGGGTGCAGTCCTGCTCTTACAGAGATTTGAAGTCATGAATCACAAGCAATCACACAGGGCCCTGAGCACTAAGTACAGAGTGCAGTGGAGGCAAGCAAACAATGTACAAACGAGCAAGAACACCATTTACCTTTCACCATTGTGCAATTTGGCTGAGTACTTCACTTCAGTGTCCTCTGGGGACACTGTGCCAGTACCGACCCCACACTGTAATCCCTGGTCTCGTAAAAATACAGGTTCCTTAATGGTTCTTGGCTTACATACGGACGTACACTATTAAGGACAAAAGTATTGGGACACCTGCTGCTTTTTCTGTTGTGTTAAAAACAAGTTTATCCTTCTTTTGATAGAGTAACTGTCTCTACTCTCCAGGGATTGCTGTGAGGATTTGACGGCATGTTAGTGAGGTCAGGGTTTTGGATAATCGCCTCCCTAACTCTTCCCGCAAGTACTGGACAGAACGTCACCATTCCAGAGAAAACACGGTTCCACTGCTTCACGGCTCAATGCTAGGGCCTTTATACCCCTCTAGTCTAAGCTTGGCTTTAGGCATGGTGTTTATCATGTTTATCTTCTCCAGAGAGTCATGTTCTTCTCTGCAGTCCTTCTCTGTAAGGACTATGCAAGTTGTGTGTATGTGTGTGTATTTCCACATCTGTCTCAGCAATGGATGCAACTTGAAGTAGCTGAATTATTAATTCATTAGAAGAGGTGTCCACAAACATTTGAACAGTAGAAGTATGGCCCTTTACATTACGTGGAGCTTCTTGGCAGAACCTTTTTGCAACATTTGAGTCAATTGAATGTTTCTTTAAGGAACATTTTTTGAAGACTGAAACTCTATCTGGTAGACCTTCGAACAAGACATGGAGGTGAGGTGGTTATGATGAGCAAAAACAAAAAATACAGCATTTCCCATTTACCGATTTATAGCTTCCATATGGTGATAAAGTGCTGGTAATAGCCCTAATGGGATCCTGTAAGTGGCTGCAGTCTCATTAAACATCATTCATTCAGGTTATCACATTTTTAGCAGTGTGTTTTACGGTAAAATTTATGCTGTTTGGCAGAAACAATTATCCAGAGCAACTTACATTCAAATCATTATACAGAGGTAAGTGATTGCTAAGGATTTGTATTGGTATAGCATGCTCAGGACTGGCTCCACTTGTAATTGTATAAACAAAAAAAATGCTTGGTTGATATACACTTGTAGTTGTATAGTTGGCTCCACTTGTAGTATAATACATGGGTACTTTATGTCCCTTACTGCATTTGGACTTACGGCAAGATGGCATGATGTCACAGAATCAGTTTCTGGGCCACGAAGGAGAGGAGGGGGGTCGGTAAGAAAAAGGAGTCTTTTTTAGGGTTACTGGACACACCCAGGGTTAAGGGCTCGAGGGTGGTACACTGGAAGAAAAAAACAACAACAAAAAAAAACATTACATTACATTACACTACATATCATTCACCTGATTTGTGGAATTTGGGGGGGGGGGGGGGCAAGAAAACTTAAATGACAAAGCAAAAACTTGTTTTGGTCAACAGATTTCACCCTGCTATGGTGCCAACAAGATTCTCTGTGTTACTGAAACAAGCGATTGTGTGTTACATAATGTGTCTCATTGATTAAGCTTTTTTTTTACACATGGCGTACTAAGGTACATGGACGTCTGTCCATCTCAGTCTTTGACACGAGGGGGCTTTGAACAGTGCTTCCATGTGCAGTACCAGAAACTATCCTATTGGCTCCCGGCATCATTTATCTGCATATTGGACGTGTCTCTGCACCCACTCGACATCAGTATGTAGTCATTCCCCACAGGCCACATTCTCTTCTGTATGCAGTTGTATTTTATGTAGTCTGTCAGGCCTCAGTGTTGAAGGCTGCATTAGCAAGTTACTATTTTCTGATTCACTGTGTGTAACTATGCTGGCTGAGTACTGCAGAGCTTGCTCTAGTAACTGCAACTCAAAAACAAAAAAACAATGGTTTGCTAAATGGAAATTTTGTAATAGTTGTAACCTGAAGTTCTTAACAGCCTGAACAGAATTATCAGTATTTTTTGAGCAAGCAAATCCAAGTTGTATAAACAATTTATTTTAATAAAGAAAAAATGAGACCAGCTGTTGAGATATTTAACAATTGAGTTTTGAGTTTTTTCAACAATTTCTTTTTAACAGTGTAGTTTATTGGACATAGCTATCAAACCTGTGGCATCAGTAACACCATGCTCTAACCCTAGCCTAACTCATGAAGGACTTTGTTGTCACCACTACACTGTACCATTCACTTTTACTGTTAATATCATCAAAGCTTAAAAATTCAACAATTTCAATCCAATCAGAGCTGGATATCATCACAGAGCTGCAGACGAATGAAAATCATACAGAAGCTGCATCAAATTAATCTCAAGACCATCAAAGCTGTCCACTACTACTGGTTCTTTCCTCAGGAAGGGAGTAGCAAGTTAAACACAGACAGGCACTGCTGATGTTTTCGGTTGGAGTGATAACGATCACCTGTCAGACATCATTTTTCTCCACTGTAGCCATGGGCTCATCTCTGCGTCCTCACCGAGCAGTGTGGAGAAGGCGGGAGGGAAGGGACAGCCGAGGCAGGAGTGGCCTCAGGCTTTGGCTGAAGAACAGAGCGTTCAGCGAAGTAGCCTGAATTTTTGCCTACTTTCTTTCTCCTGGGTCATAATGTGCCATCGCTCAACTCGATGGCTCAAGCTCCTTTTCGCCACGCTCAGGGACATGTTACCCAACTGTTTCGGTTAAGCTCCTTCACGTCCAGGCAGCCTGAATCACAGTTATAGTAAAGGAACACACTCTAAGTCTCCATCCTGGTCATTTGTGTAGCATTGTGTAGCTGAAGTATGCACTCCTGAGATCAGGCCAGCTCATTTCCAGACTCACTAATGCATGCTTCTTAATCCCACTGTAATCTGAGGGTTTGGACATCGGAAACAATGCATTACTATCTCTCCAGGAGACAGCACAGGGGACGGGAGGTGACTGTGGACTCAAGCAGTGGTCCATGGGGCTTTCCTAGAATCATTCCACTGATAAATGAAAGAGAGAAGATAAATGGAGAGGGACAGGCTGCTTCGTTTTCCGAAGCTTGGAATGCTTCCATCTCGGCAGACGAATGTCCTCTTGCTCCCTCCCCTTCCCTCCCTCTTTCTGTCTGTAGGCAGTGTTCCTGTGTCTCATTACACCACAGAAATTCCCATGTAGGAATTTCCCTGGGCTCCTCTCACACTTCAGCTCCTCTGCAAGCACTCCTGGAGCTTTTATAGGTAAACATAAAGCTCTTTGGAGTGGAACGCATTTTATGGATTCCTGCTGTCAAAACTTCCCTCTGTTTGTCTTTTCCAACTCTTTATCACTTCAACTACATACTATTGGTCATGCGCTTCAGTCATATCAGAGCCATCACATATTCAATGACAGGCACAGCTTCCTTGCTTTTGTTAGGCTGCATTTGAGCATAAGCGACCCCCACTGAGAAAAATGCTGCTTTTTGAGTTGCAATCAGGGTGGTCCTTCATACCTGGATAAGGGGGTTTCTTGAAGCTGAGTACAAAGGAGCTCTCAGTCACTGTTTCAGTTTCTTTGGCGATTCAATGATAATCCATATTAATTCCTTATTTTCTAGTCTAACACTGAAAAATCAGACTATAAACAATGAAACTGCCTAATTAGAACCAACCTCATGCTGGCATCTTACTGCAGATATGCCTTGGAAACTAACATGGCTAACCTGTTTTGCTTAGGAACAAAGAGGCCTAATTTAAACTCTCTTGTTTCACTGATTTACCATATTGTTCAAACCTGAGATGTTGATTTACATTTACTGTCAACCACAACTGCCTGTCATTAGGCTATGTAAATTGCAGTGTAGCCATCTAAATTTGTGCTGTTAGAACTCAGTGGCCGACCTGTGGCTTAGCTGAACATGTATTAGGAATCGCACAGACTAGACACTGAGGCATTTTTTCTGCTATGCAAGAAACCAAGCATACTTCTTTTGCCTGAAAATACTTTCTAAAATGAATCAAATTGCAATGCAACAAATATACAGTGTCATGCAGCAGCTTGGTAAAAAAGAAAGTAATCTCTACATCTCTAAATCTCTAAAGAAGAAACTGTATTTTCACAATTTCAGAAAAGATTTTAGCCTGCAAAGGTATTTAAGCTAAGATATCTGAGCTCTCAGATAACCTTTACCAAGGACTCAGACCTTAATCAGCTTAGCATGGGCTATGACTTGTTCATGTCCACTTGTCATGGTTAGGAAGGGTTAGGATATGTACATTTCAAGCATTATAAATGCTCAGACTCCTTTTACCTTGTCCCAATAGTCTACAGTCCTGGGATCCTCTAAGCAGCTGCCTAGAACTCTGGAAATAGCTATCAGGGAGTCATTTCCTCAGTTTGTAGTGTAATTACGAAATGGAAGTCAACCTGAATACAGGAGATCAAGTTGACATCTGGAATACAAAGACAAGACAAAGTTCAGTGAGAACTGCTCATAGAATTGTCAGAATGCAGATGTGCAAATATAAAGCCCTGTTTGACTGTGAAAGCACAGGTGTTGTCCCAAAGCAGGTTTACAGAAATCCTAGTTGAAAGCCTTTAAGAGCAAACCAAATGATAGAGAGATGATGGGCTAATTATTAAAGGTATGCCATCTTGTAGATGCTTCTGTTCTTCTCAAGAGGGTGAATCAGTACGTATCAGTAAGTGAAGGTGAGGCTTTCAGAGAGTGTTGGAGGCACATGCAAGTCTCCATGTTGGTAGAAACTGATCTGGAGGACAGGCAAGCAGAAAAAAACAGGACAAATAGAAAACTTCCATTGGCATTGAAGCAAACAGCAGCATCAAGATATCTCAGAAAATGGGAGAGAGACAGAAAAAGCAGTAAGCTTTAGAGCATAATGGATGGTGGTGTTATTGTAGTGTAGTGGGTAACACCACTACCTACCGGTGAGCTACCACACCATGTGGGAGACTGGAGGTTGATTCCTGGTCAGGTTGACTATGCTCTACGACACTAATAAGAGTCCTTGGGCAAGACCCCTAATGCTACATTGGCCCACCTCTGTATTACATGTAATTTTGTTACTAACTAAGTCTCTCTGGATAAGCAAATATAAGCATAACGATGAATTATAAAACTATGTTTAGAATCAAGAGGAAAATAACATTTTGAGGTCATTCTACGTTAGCCAAGATCTTTTTTTTATTGTCCATTTAGATCTGCTTAATTGCCAGAGGAGGAGGAAAAACAGCAGACTGAAACGACAGAAACTGAAGCTCAGGTGTCCTCAGCAGAACTCTGGGAATTGTGGCCCTACTCTGGGTTAAGTCAACTAGGCGGCAAGGGAGAATAAACATTTTCAGAGCACATTTTCAACATTGAGCTTCTGCCAGCACAAGACAAACACAAAGATGGACATTTGATTATGGATCTGCGGTATGCCCACTATAAAAACATGTATTTCCTGCAGTACTGTCACTACTCCTGATTAGGTAGTGTTGGTGCAGTATTCTGACAAAAGAAAGGGTGAGGGTATAATATACTTTTATGGCATATCTCTGCCAAAGTACTTAACTGAAGGTCTGGGAGAACAATGCAGTACCTTGAAGCTTGCCTCATAGTGAATTGAGTCTGGAGTCTTGTTAACTCTGCTAGAAACAGTGGGCACAGTGAGCTAAGATGATGGTTTAAAAGTCTGTTTCTTTTTTTCTTCATTATTTTGTGATCAGCACATTATTTACACGTGTCCTATATATAACATGCCAGAGGAATGTTGGTAAATGTTTAGATCTTCACCACAAGTTCCTACAACTAGATAAGGAGAATCCAATTAAACACATTATACAGAACAGTATATTTTTGTAGAGTTAAATTATCCAACATTACATATATTTACTGAGAAAAGTATGTTTTCAGTAACTGGTGTGACTTCCTTGAGCTGCAATAACTTCACCCAAGCATTTCCAGTAACTGGTAATCAACCCTACACAACAGGTTGGAGGGATTTTGGACAATTCCTCCATTCCTTCATTCCATTGGGCTAAGGTCTTCACTTTGAATTGGCCATTTCAAAATGTTGAATTTCTGCTATAACGACTTCTTTGTAGAGCTATTGGTGTGCTTGGGTCATTGTCCTGGTGCATAACCCACCTGTGGTTAAGCTTCGTTTCATAAACAGATACCCTGAATTCATAAGTCCAGCAATTATTGTGAGCCATTCTTGACCTGAAAAAACAAAGCATTCCCCCAACAAAACCAAAAAGCTTTTTTTTTTTTTTAACTCATTCTTTTGTCCACAGGACATTCTTTCAGAGCACTGGTTTGCCTCATGGAGGACTGATTAACATTGATATTACATGATAAAGGAGAGGCCTGTAGGTCCTTAGATATTACATTGGGATTCTTTGTGATGTCCTGTTATATTACGTGCCCTTGAAATGATTCTTGCTGGACAACAACTCCTCCTTGGAGTAATGCTGAATATCATCTGCCTCACAGTGGACTGGTAGAGGCCAAACACACATTGCTTTTGTTAGCTTTTCCAGTCTGATGAGCTTCAATAACTCTTTTCTGAGGTCTTTAGTCTGCTGTCTCCTTTGTACGTGGTATAGCACACCTCCTATAAACCTGTGTGGTGAAGACCAGACTTTAATAGAAAAGACCCAAGGTTGTATTCTTGATTGAAACACCTGACTTTAATGACCCCTTTAAATGAACTCAAACTCCTAGAGGTGACACAGATATTTAATGTTGGACAGTTTTACTCAGTAAGAGAATGTAAAAACAGCTCATTTATTTAATAGGGTTCTCTTTATTTGGTTTTTATTTTGAATTCGAGGGATTCAACATATGTTTTATATATACACTATATGGACAAAATTATTGGGACACCTGCTCATTCATTGTTTCTTCTGAAATCAAGCGCATTAAAAAGATTTTATGCTACTTTTGTTGGAGTAACTGGCTCTACTGTCCAAATAGAGTTGGCTTTCTACTAGATTTTGAAGCATTGCCATGAGAATTTGATTGCATATAAAGATAAAAGTGCGTTGGTGAGGACAGGATGTTTATCCAGAACTTACCAACTCATCTCAGAAGTATTGGACAGAGCACCAATCATCACAGAACACAGTTCCACTGCTCCACAGCTCAATGCTGGGGGGCTTTATACCCCTGCACCCCACTAGGTTCATGTTGATTCGCTCCAGACAGTCCTATTCTGTTGGCAATACGTCTCAACAGGGTCTAGTCAAGCTGTGTGTATGTGTGTACATTTGCACATCTGTGTCAGCAATGGGTGCAACTTAAAGTAGTTAAATTAGAAGGGGTGTCTACATATGTGTGTATGTCTCTCTCTCTCTCTCTCTATATATATATATATATATATATATATATATATATATATATTGCTATGATGTCCTGTATTAAGTCAAAGTTCAATCACTGAATAATAGCTGTGCATAATAGATCAAAATCCCATAGGCAGAATCAATTAATACCAATGGATAATAGATCTCCTAATGAGCCTCTGCACATTGTGCTGTCTTGTACTTGAAAGATTCAGGCCAGCATTAAGTATGTCTCAGTTCTGTGATTTATGCGTGGTGGAGTGTGTACTGACAGAGAGGCAGCCTCTCTCTTTTGCATTAGAAAGTGACTTGAGTGGGTAGTTAGACTCTTCCATTCTCCTCAGTTGGGCGCTCTGAAAGTGAAGCCCAGCTCTTGGCTACTCTTTCCCAGCTACACAGCCCATACAGATTATGCCTTCAACCACCCACTTACAGTTTGAGGCCTGGGATATTGGGTGGGAGGGGGGTTATGTACTGATATCTCCACTGTCATTTGCATTTGGACAACGCACACCCTTGTACATTCATCTAATTATGGAGTCTTCATGATGTCGGATCGGTTGCCAGGTTTGGGGGGAATCACCCCCACTCAAGCTGTTTTTGTGCTGACGTGGGAGAGGCTCGAAAACACCTCACTCAGTTGACACTGCTGGTGGGTTGAGATTTAGCAGAGCACAATGCCTTTTAGGAGGAGGCCCTCTAGTGGCAGGATCCAAGCAGAACCAGAGTTTGAGAGGAGGTGAAAAGAGGTATGGCAGTTCCACAGCTAAATGGTCTACAAAATAACCTTTCATCAAAGCTGATATACTGAGGCCAAATTAAGAAGTTATCCAAACATGTGGAAATCTGATATATGGCAATATATAGATTTCAAAGATATGACAAAGATATGATACGATATTTCCTTATATCCAACATATTGTCATGGTCACACAAAAACCTTGTATATCTCCAAAACAAAAGCTGTGCAGGAGAAGTATGAACTTTTAATAGAAGTAATTTTGGAGCATTTCTATTGGTCAGTTTATTCTGACACAGTGTAAATATGTCAGATTCCCTTTATGCCCAAAAGTAAAAAACATAAAAAATAAAGATACAAGGTTTTTTTAATTGTCACAGATTAAAATATATGTGACATACTCCGATCAGCCATAGCATTAATACCACTTCTTTTTTTACACTCATTGTGCATTAGATCAGCTCTGCTCACCATTTAGGAGCACTCTGTAGTTCTGTAATTTCAGACTTTCGTCCATCTGTTTCTCCGCAGACTCTCTTAGCCTCCTTTCACCCTGTTCTTCAATGTTCAGGACCCCACCAGACTGACCACCACAGAGTAGGTATTATTTGGGTGGTGGGACATTCTCAGCACTGCAGTGAAACTGACTGACTTGGTGGTGGCGAATTGGTGTGTGTTGTGCTGAGAGTGCGGAAAAAAGATTAAGATAAAGAGATGAAATGTTTATTTTTTGTAAGACAGTGATGATCTGGTAGCATTAAGCATTTTCTCGCTCCTGCTAAAAGCTTTATCAGGCCTGCTTAATAACCTCAAAGGATAGCAGCAGCAAAAGCATTACAGACACCACTCTTGCAGAAGGAATATATTTATATATATTTTATTATAATTAATTAAAAAAACAATAGTGCCTAATTCCACATCTCTGGTTTGTGCAATTTTTAATGACATGATATTTAGCGATTTCTTAAATGCATTTGGAGGGAAGGAATAAAGACAGAGACGGCTCAGTGTGTGTGTGGTGTGGTGTGGGCCGTGCGTTTGCGAGGGGTCTAGTAAGCCCTGCTATTTCCGGAGCCATTCCAGCAGAGTCTCTCTCAGGAGACTAAACCTTTTCAGAAAGCTGTTTTAGGACTGGCGGTGACACGACCACACAATTCCCCAGACTCATATCACACCTTTCTTTCTCTGACCCTGCCCATCTGTGTCTTACACACTCAAACACACACTTTCACACACATACACATTCAGGCACACACATATCCATTCCACCTTTCAATTGTATTTCAGCTTGATGGTCAACGTCTGATTGATCCCCTGATCCTCTGGTTTTCTCTGCATGAAGGCTGACGCTCAGACATGAGGGACCAAGCAGTCATTTCAGCACACCCTCAACCAGACTACCCTAAAGCAGCCCTTTCTTCCAGACATCCCCAGTGAGCTGCTGCCCTGGTGCTGAGTGACAACAACCTCTTCTAACAGACATGACGTCTGCATCCTCACTCTCTTTTAGCAGTGCTGTAGCGCATCTGACTTGCAAAAACATTTTGTTGGCAATTGAAAATCAAGTGATTTTAAGCTTTAATTACTAATTTAACTATGAGTATTTTTCTATTAGATTAACATACTGTGTGCACAATTATTAGGCAAGTGAGTATTTTGACCATATTATCATTCTTAGGCATGTTTTCTATCTCCAAGCTGGATAAACTTGAATGCTTAATGGATTTAAGCATAGCAGGTGATGTGGGTCTGTGTAATGAGGGAGGGTGTGGCCTAAGGAGGTCAACACCCTATATCCAGGTGTGCATAAGTATTAGGCAGCTTTTTTCTTTAGGCAAATTGGGCCGGGAAAGAGATTTGACTGACTCTGAAAAGTCAAAAATGACCAAAGGCCTCTCAGAGGGTGGCAGCACTCTTGAAATTGCTAAGATATTGGGGCGTAATCACAGAACCATCAAACGTTTTGTTGCAAATAGTCAACAGGGTGCAAATGAACTGCCAAGGCTTTGAGAAGAATCAAGCGTGAAGCTTCCAGGCCATTATCTTCCAGTTCTGCCATATTCCAGAATTGCAACCTACCTGGAGTACCGAGAAGTACAAGATGTTCAGTGCTCAGAGACATGGCCAAGGTAAGGAAGGCTGAAACCTGACCACCACTGAACAACACTCATGCTGAAGTGTCTAGACTGGTCCAGGGAATATCTGAAGACAGATTTTATAAAGGTTTTATGGACTGATGAAACGAGAGTGACTCTTGATGGACCAGATGGACGGGCTCATGGCTGGATCAGTAACGGGCCCAGAGCTCCACTTCCAGTCAGATGCCAGCAAGGTGGAGGAGGGGTACTGGTATGGGACTCCATGAATGGTAGGCTTATCCCTGTTATTAAAAAAGGAAGGGTGGTGATATTTTGATCACTGATTTTTATTATGTGTCAGAAATGTTTATTGGAAAGTTTTGAGTTGTTTGTTTATAATTCTCACTTGAACAGGGTGTTTTTTCATTTAGCTGAGTAATAGATCTGCACAATAATAGTTGCCTATTAATTGTGCACATGTTCTAAGATAGCCAAAACCTCACCTTTACATACTTAAACATTCACGTTTGAGGTTTATTAACACTTTGGATTAGACTTGCCTTATAATTGTGTACACATTGTATACACACACACAAATATGTCAAAAAGCTGTTGCATGGTGGGCTGCAGAACAAATAAGCTGACCACTGATTTAAGGTTTTACAGGATTCCAAGATGCAACACGATCAAAAAAAAGTCTCAAGGTTGGCTTAAAGCCATCAACAGACATGTCAACAGACAGCCACAGGGCCGTGTAAAGACTGCGCTCGTACAGGGACTTCATTAGACTTTAAACTGGACTTTGTGGAATCCTGATGGCATTCACGTCTGTGTGTAGCAGATGTTTTGGATCTGGTAGGTTGAAAAGTAAATTAATGATTAATCTGTGAATTGGTTGAAAAAATCTAATTCCCAGATATATTACTTTAGCGAGTTAGACTATCTGTGATACCAGGGAAGTGTTCCTCATGCCACTGGCTGCAACACAAGCCCAAGGCATGATTGATCCACCCTCTATATAACAGTTGGTGAGGTGGTATTTTTTTTTTATTCTGATTTTGGTGGTCACACAATGTTAATGTATTTTCTTCTGTTTACAGAACTTTTTATCTGTTGTGGTAAGTATGCAGGATACTTTATTAAGAACAGGCCATAATCTAATTAAGGACTGAAATGATCTGAGAGCTCAGAGCTCAAGGGTGCCCAATAATGTAAAGGTGCACGTATTTGTCACTGTACTATGTACAGCGAAATGTGTCCTCCGCATTTAACCCATCTGTGGTAGTGAACACACACTAGTGAACTAGGAGCAGTAAGTACACAAATACCCAGAGAGGTGGGCAGCCAACTTCAGCACCCAGGGAGCACACCCCAGGGAGCACACCCCAGGGAGCACACCCCAGGGAGCACACCCCAGGGAGCACACCCCAGGGAGCACAGAGGGTAAAGGGCCTTGCTCAAGGGCCCAACAGTGGTAGCTTGCTGAGCCCGGGTATCGGACCCACAACCCTGTTATCGATAGCCCGGTGCTCTGACCGCTGAGCCACCACTGCCTATGTCACGGCCTAGTGCCTACGTTTTTGATAATACTTATTTGTAGGATCATACAATTAAACTATTCACCGTTTTTATGGCACTCCCACATTGCACCCACAAGGCACTGACTTTTGGACATGTTTCCAAACATGCTATGGGTCAGAGGTGGGGAAACTCCAGTCTTGGAGGGTCAGATTCCTGCACAGTTTTGTGGTTTTCCTGCTCAAGCACACCTGATTCAACTCACATGTCATGTTTAGTAGGTGTGTTGAAGCAGGGAAGCAGGAGCACTCAGTTAGGTTTTGTGACATGCATGCATGGTGTATTTCCACCAGGTCTCACCAGTAGATGGCAGTAGAATGATACACCACATTTTACACTGCACATTGTGGAACATGCTGTGCCAAATGCTATTTAGTGCACTGCATACGGGCAGGTTAAGCTGATCTCCTTGTGTGGATGGTGAACTTTAGATAATACACTGCAGATTAGACTTCCCACACCTTTTCCTTTCCTCAGACCTATTGATTTTCTTTTGGCTCTGCCTTTACAATCACAACCCAGTTCTCCAGGGGATTTATTGATTCTTAGGAACTGTGAAAACATTTCCTGCACAGTTCGTATCCCTCGCCAAGTACCTCCTTAAGGTTCTATTTTCAGTATTTACTTTCATACAAATATGAATCCAACATTACTTCCATCCTTGATCGTTTCCTGGCCTCATGATGCGCCATTGTTAGGTGGGGAAGCACTTTTGCAAAAGAAATATAGCCTCAGGTGTCCCAAGAGCTCTTTTGGAGGAGGCAGAATCCCTCATACCGCTATCTCTTGAGTTGAGTGATATTAATAACCGTGAAGACCTCGGACCTAGCCTGCTGAAATCCGTTCCTGAAGTCCGATAAATCAATATATCAGAGCCTTGTCTTCCTTCATGATCACTACTCCCAATAGTGCCATATATAATCCTTACAGATCTCTGCATATATTCATAGAAATATGAAAAAAAGGATGGCACAAGAAATATTTATGTCCAGTGTGGGTTTTGCACTTTCTTTGCTTTAGGTGAACATAGTAAAAGGGGGCTCTGTTTTGGATGTGAGGTGTCTGTATGTCTGTGTTCTGATTACTGTGACGGGCACCAATACAGATATTTTTAAACGGCTCAAATATCGGGCAGATTACGGATTCATGGCTGATTCCCACTCAGTACTGTTTATTATATCATCATAAAATTATGAATTTTCCCAACATCTACCTAGACTAATCTAGACCCCACATCCTCCAAGGACTGACCACACACCACTTAACCATTACCATTTTTCACATCCTTTAAATGCAGTGATGGGACACTTTAACCCAACTCTTTTTGTACAATTTAAAGTTGATAACTGCCTGGAATACTTGTACACTGCTTTGACACCCATCCATAAATGTAAAGCATCTGTCACCACATGCCTAATATATTATAGGTTCTCCTTGTGCTGCCGAAATCTACTCATTGAGCTATGGACTCCACAAGACCTCTGAAGGTGTTCTGTGGGCTCTGGCACCAAGACTTTGCCCAAGCTTATGTCCTGTAAGTTGCAAGGTAAAGCCTTTTGGTAGACAGTGACCTATGCATACAGGAAAGACCCTGTTTTGGAGATGCTCTGACCCAGTCATCTAGCCATCACAGTATGGTTCTTGTCAAAGTGACTCAGATTCTTACTCTGACTTCACTACTGCAACTCACTCTTAGCTCCCCAGCAGCTTGACTCGTCTTCAATCTTCTGAAGTTTACCCACGTCACTCGCCCGACCCTTCACTGGCTTTTTGCAGTGGCCTGCATCCGATATAAAACCCTGACTCTGGTGTATAAAGCAAAAAAAAAAAAGGCCAAGCTCCTCCCAACCTGATGACGATGGTCAAAAGCTAATCTGTACCAATTATGGCTTGGCTTGACCCACCCAATCTCTCTCAGGATGCATGAAATACAGGTATCCGGATTATTCTGAGTGTTCGAACAGTGAACTAAAGACCTACTGAAGGCCTCTTTCAAGATTTAATGGAATCGGTTAAAGCATTTATTTTATTTGCACTTATTTTATTTGTTCTTCACAGGTTTTGCAAAGTTTAGCAGATTGCTACATTAGGATTATTAGCTGCTCATGCCTTGCAGGGTCATGGCTTTTTAAAGTAGGTTTTACATTTTGGGCCTTATAACACCAACTCCAGTTGTTCTGGAAAAGAGCGTCTGCTAAATGCCATAAATATATCTTACACTTACCCTTTTTTCCTGTTTCCAGTACATCAGCTTCTAGACCCAAGATCCACTTGCTGCCTAATATGTAGATCCCACTCTTTGAGAGATTCTGCTGTAATGAGATGATCAATGTTATTCACTTCTTCTCTCAGTGGTTTTAATGTTGTGGCTGATTAGTGTATGTGGTGCTGTGTGGAATTAGCATTAGGTGAGAAAATATCAGGCTGCATCCCTATGATTGTATGGCTGCGATACCATTAAACCTGATTCACTAGTCAGCAGAGAACTATGAGCAAAAGGTGACGGACGCTTAGCTTCACTCCAGCCGTTGTTTACGTTTGAAGACTTGCTCCACATAGTGGTCATGTATTTGGTCCTCCGTGTTTTGTGTCACCAGCACCTTCTTGTAGATAAAGTACAGATGTGATCGATGGTCCACCTAGGGTCAGCAGTGGCTGTCTACCTCTTTTTGGAGAATGGGTGGGGTGGCTCACAGATGAGCCACATTTGCCTGCTTTGATCCCAACCTACCACTCAAGCAGAGTTACTCAACAGATTAGATACTGCTCCAATTTGCATAATTTACCTCTCAACTATTTGTGGGTGTTTTGGGGGCTCGTACGAGATTGTAAAGTATCGGGTGCTCTCCCTATCAGGCCTGCACTGGTGACTAAGCATCGCATGCCTGCATGATGAATGAACCCTAAGAGCTCTGGGCTTAAATTACGGCTGCAGATGAGTCGCACCGGCATGAAGGACAGAATGGCTCTGATAAAAAAGATTGTCTGGACCATTACGTCAGGCCAGGCCATGCACCACCTAATCCTTAATCTCGAGAGTCTTTAATCAAAGCCAGGTTCAGCTCCACACGTTCTCCTACATATCAATATTTGACCTCATTTGCTGTAATGGTGCTCATCCAGTATGAAGATAGTGAAGGCATGATTTTCTGGATATCTTCTAGTCAGTGTGGGGCTGCATTCGTCTTACTCTTTTACAGTGAATTATAGCTTTTCCTTAATGTTCCTGCTGAAATATTCATCATATGGTTAGGCTTGTAAATTACTCTGCAGTTTAGCAAGGATTAGTGTCATTAGTGTATTCTTTTGCTCATGTGTAGCATGCAGTTTGACTTGTTTGCCAGGAGCCATCTGACAATGCTGAATTTGGGTTGGACGGTAATTTGCAGCCGGTCCGTTTGCCTAGTGAAGACAGATATGCTGACCATGGCTGAATAAGCATGAAACCCTAGGATTCACCACACTGTCTGGTTATTCAGTGCATGTGGGCTTGTGTGTGTCTGAGGGGGAACTAAAGAGAGAGAGACAGATTCTCTGTCTGTGTCTCTAGACTAGGGGATTTCTGTGCCTCGATTTTAATACAGTATGATAAGAACCATGGTTGTATGGTGTCTTGATATGCAAGGTGCCTGAAACCCAATTCGTATGTGTTAGTTATACATGGGAAGGTCTAGTAATGTACTTTTACTACAGGCCGTCTGTAAAATTTATGACCTGATTCACATGGGATACAAATTTCTGCATGAATGACTGAGATGGGAGCTATTCAACTTACACACTGCCCTCTAAAAAGCCTTATAACCCACTTATAGTAATAATGATATTGTAGTGTAAAAATTAGCAGCTGCTGTGGGGGGAAAAGTATTTAGTCAGTCCCCAATTGTGCAAGTTCTCCCACTTAAAAAAATGAGAGAGGCCTGTAATTGACATCATAGGTAGACCTCAACTATGAGAGACACAATGAGGAAAAAAAATTCTGAAAATCACATTGTCTGATTTTTAAAGAATTTATTTTCAAATAATGGTGGAAAATAAGTATTTGGTCACCTACAAACAAGCAAGATTTCTGGCTGCCACAGACCTGTAACTTCTTCTTTAAGAGGCTTCTCTTTCCTCCACTCATTACCTGTATTAATGGCACCTGTTTAAACTCGTTAACAGTATAAAAGACACCTGCCCACAACCTCAAACAGCCACACTCCAAACTCCACTATGGTGAAGACCAAAGAGCTGTCGAAGGACACCAGAAACAAAATTGTAGACCTGCACCAGGCTGGGAAGACTGAATCTGCACTAGGCAAGCAGCTTGATATGAAGAAATCTACTGTGGGAGCAATAATCAGAAAATGGAAGACCTACAAGACCCCTGCTAATCTCCCTCGAACAGGGGCTCCATGCAAGATCTCAGCCCGTGGGGTCAAAATGATCACAAGAACGGTGAGCAAAAATCCCAGAACCACACGGGGGAACCTAGTGAATGACCTGCAGAAAGCTGGGACCAACGTTACAAAGGCTACTGTCAGTAACACACTACGCTGCCAGGGACTCCCCTGCTTAAGCCAGTACATATCCGGTCGCGTCTGAAGTTTGCTAGAGAGCATTTGTATGTTTCGGAAGAGTATTGGGAGAATGTCTTAGGGTCCGATGAAACCAAAGTAGAACTGTTTGGTACAAAACAAACTCATTGTGTTTGGAGGAGAGTGAATGCTGAGTTGCATCCAAAGAACACCATACCAACTGTGAAGCATGGGGGTGGCAACATCATGCTTTGGGGCTGTTTCTCTGCAAAGGGACTAGGACGACTGGTCCGTGTACATGAAAGAATGAATGGTGCCATGTATTGTGAGATTTTGAGTGCAAACCTCCTTCCATCAGCAAGGGTCTTGAAGATGAAACGTGGCTGGGTCTTTCAGCATGACAATGATCCCAAGCACACTGCCAGGGCAACAAAGGAGTGGCTTCGTAAGAAGCATTTCAAGGTCCTGGAGTGGCCTAGCCAGTCTCCAGATCTAATAGAAAACCTTTGTAGGGAGTTGAAAGTCTGTGTTGCCCGCCGACAGCCCGAAAACATCTCTGCATGGAGGAATGGGCCAACATACCAGCAACGGTGTGTGCCAACCTTGTGAAGACTTACAGAAAACGTTTGACCTCTGTCATTGCCAACAAAGGATATATAACAAAGTATTGAGATGAACTTTTGTCATTGACCAAATACTTATTTTCCACCATTATTTGCAAGTAAATTCTTAAAAAATTAGACAATGTGATTTTCTGATTTTTCTCATTTTGTCTCTCATAGTTGATGTACTACCTATGATGTCAATTACAGGCCTTTTAAGTGGGAGAACTTGTACAATTGGTGACTGACTAAATACTTTTTTTTTCCCACTGTACATGCATATTCACAGGTATGTAGGCTAAAGGCTGCGCTACACAATGACTTAACTAAAGCTCCTCGAAGCACTGTGCCTCTGAGGAGTCCTTTAGCTCAACTTCTGGATTTGAGTGTTGTACGACATCTGAGATTTGACACAGACTTGAATCGACTTAAGGTATCTGTGCCAATGCCTCCTCAAGCCATACCTGAGCAAAACTGCAAAAAAAACGTTTCTACAGGATATGAGAAAATATTTACTCATATGTTGTTTCGCATGGGACTAATACAACCTCAGGTTATTTGTATGGTGCATTTTAAAAGGTGGCAGACTCCTTATTAGCACAGGACCACACAGTAAAAAAATTACTGACATTCAGAAAGGCCTAAAATCACTTGGAATTGCATTACCCCACCTCCCCATGTAAAACTAACCCTGACCAAACAGGACTTTAGAACAGAAAACCTTTGATATTCCTTTTGACAAAGTTTAATAATCAGAGCTTGGTAAATGGAAGTGACATATCTTGAACCTCAATACATGGCTGTTGCTGGCATAATCAATAGCCAGCAGGTCTAACAGTCTTGACACATCGTATTCAGTCATTCAGAAGAATATGGTGATCTTATTACTTGTGGTCAGTTTTCTGAGACAGTCTTTGCAATGGTTGTGCTTCAATAACACTGGAGAGCAGCACATCACCACCAGAATCCACTAGATTTTTAAAAATGGCGTGTTGTGCGATGAAACTCCTGGTAGGCTAAATCCATCTCTTAGCCATCTCCTCTCTTGAATGTCCACTCTTTTAAAACCACACATGAGAAAAGAGAGCACTTAAAGGGTGGTGTAAGGAAGCTAAAGCTGGGAAAGTGAGTGAGTGCTAGGCTAAAAGCTAACACTAGCCAACAGTCATTTCAGCCAGCTAATTGCACACTGCGCTGAGAGGACGCTGAGAGGACGCTGAGAGGACAAAACACTACTGGTAAGAATCAGGAAAGACTGCAAGAAATTATTACAATGTTTGTTACAGTTCTATAAAACACAGCAATGATATGTTATTCTATTCTGTGATAATAGTGAAATCAGCAAAATACCCTGAGGCAAAATAACATTGTTGTAAATGCTTGTAAAACAGCATCTGGGCACTTTCTGCCCCAACCAAACTCACAGACTATTTATAAATCAAAGAACAAATTAAATACTTAATAAATGCAAGTGGTGGTACCTCTGAGTGACAATTTAGGAACACACAAGATGGGCATAAATCTTTATTATTATAAAATATTAAAAACTCATGACACAAATCTATTTGCTCACATTGGGTCATTGTTATTATTTTTGTAAAATTAATTTGCAACATGAAATTACCATAACATTCCATGACATAACGTTCCAGCACTCCAGGAACCACTGGAGAACCTGTCAGATTAGGAAGGTGTCCCATAATGGAGAGGTTAATAGAGGATCAAACAGAAAGGTTACTCAGCTAGACTGGGGTTTATTACAGCCTCAGGCTGCATTCTTCCCATGTGTTACCACATAGACGGAGCTCCTCAAACTTAACTGGTAGCAGAGCCTAGGCCGGGTGATCCCGTGAACCTGCTATCAGCCGTCACATTCCTGTCAATAAGCTAAGAGGGAGAGAAGTACACTCGCCATACGGGTTGAAGATACTGATAACCTGATCTTTTGGTCTTCAGACTGGGGTGGTCTTAATGCTGTCTTTAACCAGATGATAAGATCTGATCTGTGAGAGTGGACCGTCTGATGAGAAAAGACAGCTCTAATGTATTTAGAGGTTTAGAGGTTCTGCTGTTAACCCTAGTCGTTCGGAGGAAGGTTCTGATTGGTAAGTGCTTATTATTGTTTTATTAGCCAGAGAAGCAATAAAACACTACAGATGTGCAACCTAATTTACTATTCATGCATTTCCTTCCTCAGAAATGTAGATTGTGAGTCAAGCTAAATAAAAAAGCAACGCATTCTCTGCTTTGTTACAGCATTGAGAAAATCATTGAAGAACCTAAAAGGGTTAAACCTTGATGCATTGATGTACGTTTTATGATTAAACTAGTGGTGTCAAGATATAAAAAAAAAGTTTAATGGTGGTAATCACAACAATAATCTGTGATTAATTAGGAATAATCACAAGTTAAAATAGCTAGCACGTCCTAGAATTTTTGGCCAGGAGAACAAATAAAAGTGTGGCATGCCTAATAAACTGGCTAGAGTAGTTTTGAGAACTTTAGCCTTGAGAAAATTCTTTAACAACTTTTTAAGAGAAAAATGGGTGATCAGTCACTGGGCTGGATTCAGCTAAGAGTGTAAAAGTGAAAATGCATGTGACCTGAATCTTAGTAGAATACATTTAGGGCTAACGTGACTCTTAATTTTGTCAGTTGATTTGGATGTGGCCGTTTAATAGGAAGGTTTGACTATTTGTTATTCGATGAAGCTCGGACACAGAAGCCTTAATTGAGAAAATTCTTCAACAACTTGCATGATTAGTCATTGGGCTGGGTTAAGCTAAGAGCTAAGAGAGGAACAGCAGTGTGTGTGTGGTTGAGGGAGGTATAAGAGATGAGAGTTATGAGATTTAATCCATATTTCAGCATGAATAAAGTGTAATCTACCCTCTGAGCTCAGCAGTAGTGATGCTGTGTTTACAGCGCTCAATAAAAGAGCTAATAGGTCTCAGAATATAGTAGAGTGACCTATGGGAGGAAACCTGGTAAGATGATTCATTTCCATTAAAAGAAGGTTAACGTGTTAAAGTTGGCAGATTAATCATATATGTTACACGTTTACGTTGACCGCATGTCTTTGCATGTTGTGAAAAATGCTTGTCTTTTTTCATTATTTGCCATAATTTGACATAATGTGAATCTGCCGATTGTATTTATTACTTTGTACAAAGATTCATGATGAATGAACAAATAAAAGATTAGCTGTAAAAGTTTTTTAGATCGGCTTCCATTGAAAGTTAGGTTTTTTTCCACCATCTGTAAAGTTGATGTTTTGAAGGTACAGGATTTTTGCATTACAGCAATGATATGAAGTATATACAGGGCAAATTGCAGCATGATGTTTAGCATGTGTTATCCTAGCACTTCTTTTTTTGTTATACACATCCAGTGGAGATGATCGGCATCTCTTGAAGGTGCCCTAGAATGGAAAACTGGAAATCTTGGAGTTCAGTGTATGGAATTGACAATCCGTGAACCTCAAACACTGTTGTGTCTTTTTTTAATAGCAAACCCCATGCCAGTGAAACAGAGCTATGAAACAGACCAATTCTAAAACCCTCTAAAGGCTCATTTATGAGCAACGTCAAATACAGATACAGACAGTACCGTCTGACTATACAGTGCATTGATTATATCCGTATTTGTGCACGTTCTTGGAAAAAGCTTATGGATATGGACAGAATGGAGCAGTACTGTTGTAAATCGTGGGGGCAGTGTAGCCAAACAAAACACGACCACTGCTTTACTCCACTTTACGATTGTTTACACCACTGACTCTTTCATCTTGTTAGTAGTAAGTTTATCACAACCTCCTCCACCTTCGTCACAAACGTTTGACTCTGACCTGCCCTCTAGCGGATGCACTGCTTAACATCTATGCCAATGTAAAGAAAGCATAGAAAGATGTGGGCAGTGATGATTACAATGTTTGAAACTGACGTATTTATTGTCGTTCGTAATGAGAGCATAAATGAGCCGGAAACTTGTCGCTGCTACTTTGGGAGAATATAGAAGCAAGGGTAAAAAAAAAAAGGCTAAATGTTAATGCTAGGCTGCCTGAAAAAGGGGTTGGGGCCGACTGGATAAAGCACTGCTGTACGTATCTACACAGGGAAACTGGAAGGGTGGTGAAGATAGCTGGTGCTAGACTAATAGCTAACCTAGCTGACCAGGTACAATCCTTTCGGCTAAATGATTTGTTCTTGTTAGTGTTGAGCTACGTTACACTAGGCTAGACTTGTGGCTACTGTGATGTAAACCAGCCAATAATAGTGTTTTTTCACGAATCCGTCATATCCGGAAAAACTGTGTGTTTCATTCTGAGACAAAGACCCCGTTTACACCTGGTCACTTCATGCATCTCGAGTATCAGGATTATTACAAACCACATAACAATGAGTGTAAACTCACCAAAGCATTTAAAGCAGATCCAAATCCCATCACTTTAGGAGGTGGTCTGAGGAGGTGGTCTGAGACAGATGGGTTTACACAGCAGTGTAATTCCTCCCAGTACAACTGAAACACCAATAATAATTGCCATGAAACGAGCGAATCAGCATATTCCGTTCCAAACAGTGGGTTTCAGTCGGACTAACTGGAGACGCATTGACTACTGAGTGTAAATGCATGACCTGAATCTTATTAGGATACAATTAGGGCTACTTGACTCGACTTTCAATACAAAGGTTCGACTCTTTGGTCAGATTTGTTTTTCTCATATAGGAAGATATTTTTAAACATTTAAAAATCAGAGAACAAGAGATGCTGCATCTGAGGAAAGACTGCAGACTATAATGTTGAGCTGTCATATGGATGTGTGGATTACTGAGACAGACAGCATGTATTTTGGTTTAACATAAGCTCTAATGGCTTATTTTGTTGTTTTTTTTTATTTTAGTTGATTAAAATCGCTTCTTCAACGGGATCAGCCCACTTCATTTGTGGCATCGCCAGCTTTAACATAATATTTTGTTTATTAGGTTTTTTTTATTAAATCTAAATCAATTTAAAACTAAATAATAAAAAAACAGATGTAAACAAATAAATAAACACGTGATTTAGATTCGGAAATATTTCAGATAAAAAAGCAAACGTTTGTCTATAGTCTCTTTTTCCTGAACAACAAACAGCTAATAGGTCTAAAAGGAAAGATTGGCCTGGCCTGTAGAAATCATAAGGCAGACGGGTGGTCATGCTTTCCTGTATAATGATGAGCCCAGCAGAGACCTACAGAACCTATATTCTGGATTAGCCTGTAAATAAACTTACCGCCTGCAGTAAATCTGCCCAGATTGTTGGAGAATGGCCGCCCATAGCATCTTACCCGTTTCAGTGGTTTTGCCGTGTTGTTGCCGTGGATGTTGTTGAATGATGAGTGGATTCTTGCAGACATGGCTCATCTTTAAGTTTATTAGGATTCTCCTTTAAAAATGTCTGCCTGGCATCGTTATTGCTAGCCTGACTTACCACCCCTCCACCTTGGCTTCTCAGCTTCAGCTTGCCTCAACAGTGAACCACCAGCACATGCAGTCTTTTCTTTTAGCAAGCACGCCAGATATTCAGCCCTGCTGGCATATAATCATTTATATGTATATTAAGGGTGTTAACAATAGTGCTTACTACTGTCCTCCCTTTAAGCTTTTAATGTTGCTGTAATTATCAGAAATATAAAAAATTATGATGATATTTTATATGACTAATTTGTCATTCAAAGGCTGCAGAAAGAAGTGCAGAGTGCAGAGATGGTGCTGAAGCTTTTAGTTTATACCAAAGCTGCATTCCATCCACAGGGCCCTTAAGCAGCACCCTTACATTGCCTTCACACGGAGAAGGGAATGTGGGTGGAGGAAACGGCAGTTGATAAAATGCCTTTATTTGGAACGTCCTGCAACATCATCATCAAACACCAAGCAACACGTCCTGCAACTTTTTGTGAAGTGATAAATCGTTGTTCACTCCTCCCGACACAACTGAATGTGTTCACTCCCTGTGGTTTGGAACCACCCTTAAAATGACTGAATACCCTGTGCAGTCCACTTCACAAGGATGTAGCAGGGGGGACTGGAATGCACCTCATGTTTATTGTGATTAGTGTTTCATTTAAGTAACATTTAAATAATTAGATTTAATAGTAAAGTGAAGCAGCAGTAATAAATCTTGAATTCTATTGGTTTAAAGTAAATAATATAATAGCCCAGTCCAATGGCAGTAAGTTACAACCATTCATGCAGACAAGTGGAGGGAAGGTTGTGCTGTCAGTGGTGACAAATTGCCAAAACGGAGAATCCCCATTAATATATGAGCCTGGTAAGTGGCGCACGTGTTCACAAATCACCTCGGCCTCCAGCCTCAAAACCTGCCGGAGTCTGGAAACCATTTCTGCTTCAGATAACACGAGTCCTTTGCTGTGACACTTCACAGAGACCAGGTTCCCCCGGTGCCACACAATGGTTTCTTTCAGAGCGGGGCTGAAAATACCGCTTGTGGGCAGATGCCATGGCTCCATGCGCCTGCTGGAAGACAGGGGGAGACATGGATGACGTACCACTGTGTGATGGAGGTCCCTGTAGGAAGGGCTCAGGTATTTGTGTGTGTGGGTGTGAATGAATGGAGTAAAACAGAAACATCACCGAGACCAGACCTGTGGAAGTCACCGCAGACAGTATAACTGGGTTTTAACATGCATTAACAAATGGTACACTCTTAAAAACAAGGGTGCAAAAAAAAGAAGGTTTCTTTGGAAGGATGCCATAAATCAGCGGTCAACAACTTTGCTCCTGGAGATTTACCATCCTGCAGACTTTAGCTCCAACCCTAATCAGCTCCACCTGATCATACATCTATTCATGGCCCAGTTGATTACTGAATGGCTTGGTTGGAGGAGAAACCTACAGGAAGGTACTGTAGATCTCTAGGATGACGATAGCTGGAAACCACTGATATAGAAGAGCTACCTTTGGTTTCCAGAAGAACTTTTCAATGGATGGCTTTGTGAATGTGAAGAACCTTTCCACAGTGTACAAATATTTGAGCAGTAAGTTATGACAACTTTTCAACTCTTTTTAAGTTAATTTTAATTTAAAGTTAAGTTTATTGAAATAGAAATTTGGAATCAGTAAAATGAGCTTGACACAGTAAGTTATGGATATGTAAAAACTGTATGTAAAACTAGAGATGTGGAAGTTAACCCCTTAAAACACCTATGGCCCATTGGTGGGCCGGAAGTGTTTTGACAAAGAATTCTATTACCAAAGAATAGCCCCACCAGTTTGTACAGAAGTCCCTGTAGTTACTGAGTAATTCGCTGTAGTGTGAAATAGAAAATAACTTAATTTTGGGATCATGCCCTTAACCCCTACTTCTCCAGGTCTTCCTCCCCTTTTATATACCCACACCTTACAGTCTATCCCCATTCTAACGGACTTTGTGCCCACCTTCATCCTGTCTCCTCCCTCTTCTTCAGACCATTACTCTTGACAAGACAAGACAACCATATTGACCATTTGTGACGGACACAGATGGAATTTGGCTTCCGTTTTTATCCCATCCATGCAGTGAACACACACATACACACCAGTGAAACACATACAGTGGACAGTAAGCACATGTGCCTGGAGCGGTGGGCAGCCATTGCTGCGGCCAGAGAGAAGGTGAAGGGCCTTGCTCAAAGGTCCAACAGTGGTAGCTTGCCGAGCCCGGGAATCAAATCCATAACCCTGTCATCAGCAGCCCGGAGCTCTAACCGCTGAGCCACCACTGTCTTCTGAGTCTGCCTTCCTGTTTCACCTCAGGGTGTGGTCTGTACTAACAAAATCCCTCATATTACTCCACTTCTGATCTCGGAATTGAATCTTATAATGATTGAGCATAGTCTGTCACCATTGGCAGATGGGTAGTGTACAGTGCAACCTCTTTGAGTGAAACTCACACTTTTCCCATCTATTAGTATACTGTGTTGTCCTGACTCACCCTTGGTGTGTAGTCGTTCCCCCCAGGATAACCCCTCTTTGCTATTCAGTTACATTTTATATAAAGATTGACTGCCGACCTCAGTGTTGAAGTGAATTGGGTTAGTTGGCCTGGTAGTTTGTCTCACTGGCTTTGTTCTAGGACTGTTTACTGATTTCTGGTTTAGTCTCGTCCAAGTCTGCTCTGTTAGCTTTGATTATTAAGCTTTGGTTCATTTCTTGTACTACTAGTTCTGCTCAAACTCTTATTGTTTTGCATCCACAAGCATCTGGTTCGTTACCTCACTGTTACAATTAGTAGGAAAATAAGCCACTGTTAACCTAAAGATAGGCACACTGTTTCTGTTTAAAAAGAATGAAAATTTACTTAATGTTACTTTTAATTCTGAAGTTAATTTTATTGTGATATGGATTTCTGCTCAGAATCAAGAGATTTGTATAACTGCAGTTTTTTTTTTTTTAATACAAATCGATCTCTTATGTTGTCATTTTGTGGGGACAATAGTACTATAGTCCAATCATAGCCCTATAGTACTCAAAACCACCATATACACGCTGAAGTTAAAATGTTAATAAATAAATATAAATAATAAATAAATAATAAAGAGAATATATTCTTACCATGTAAACCTTCACATGATGTAAAGCTTCTACACTATTGAGCTTCTACACCTTTTTTCTAAAACCATACATCCAAGCGAAGAACTACTTAGGAACCTATATTCTGAGTTGACACTGTGTCTGGCTTTCCGACTGGAACCAGAGCAATGTGGTTAAGCGGCCGCCCTCTGATCACAAACATACACTCGTGCACACACCCTCAGCCACTAATGGCCCATGCTGGATATTCCGACCTCACATTAGTGATGTCAAGCAGACAGTTGTGTGCTCACTGAGGCCAAGGCAAACAGTGGGGAACTAGGGGGCGACTGTGGCAATGATGGGCAGGAGACCCTAGCTCTATTGGAAGACCCTTGGACGAATTGTCTGTAATACACAACAGCTGGGAGTAATATTGCATAATTGGGGATAAATGAAGCCCTATCATTTCCTGGATTCGTTCGGTTTCGGTCTGACAGCAGTTCAGTTAACCAAGTCAGCCGTTAACTGCTATAAATTGGCTTACAGGTTTGCGTAAAGAGTGGGATTTGATCACACCTTCTTCCGTGTAGATGCAATTACTTTTATGGTCGAATGCCGGTTCACCTCTCAGGGGTGCAATCAGGAATCCCTCCCAACCGGAAAAGGAGGTAATGTTCCTTTGATATATGAAGCATCCACCCAGGCAGTATCAATATTTGAAAGTTTCACTCACAGACCTAGACTAATGTTGATAGCCTGTCATTCGCTTGGCCATTTCAGCTGGATGAATGAGGAGGGGCGGGGGATAAAATGGTCTATAAGGACCAGCCTTGTAAGCAGCTGTCAAAAAGGAACTAAAATAGAGGGTGTAAAAATGAGTCCGTGCCAAAGATGAAAAAGGAATCGCAGGCTCCCCGACACCTTTCAGCTCGTAGCCGACACTTACAATTAATCGAGTGTTTCTTCCATAATGGAATTAACCTTTGCAAGGGCAGGTGGCGTCTATGTTTATCTGAGAGGGCCTCTTTGCACACAACCTCTAAAGAGGGGGTTTTATGGTTAAAGGCAAAGCCTGGGCTCTATCTATATACTGTATATCTATTTTTGATTTATCTTATCATACGGCGAGCCATCGTGGGTTCATGTCATTCTCCCTGAGCCCAGTGCTTAAACCCTGTTACATTCGCCAGCTCTAACAACAAGTGTCTCTTTCAAGCCTTCAAGCTAAGTTCTGTAATGATATCTGCTGTAGCATAACTTTAAACAGGGCTTTGTGTTCTTTACTCACTCCAACCCTCCACCCCCATGCAAAATGAAGCGTTATCACTTTCTGATGTGTGGCTTTAAGACAAGTAACACAGCAGTCACAGACGAAAGCATGGCCTCACGTCACTGCCAAATTTTTAAAAGCCTTTTTCTTTTCTGTTGATAAAAGTAAACTCATTGTAAAAAAGAAGAAGAAAGCTGAGCAGCGAATGCCCTCAATGTCATTTAATAAACTTTATCATACGCAAGCAGTCACGCTGCACTGGCTTTTGCTCTCAGACATTCCAGAGTTTGATTTCTCAGAGGATGGCTGGCAGAGTTTGGATTTCAGCATAAAAGGACAGCTTTTAGGTGGAGTACAAAGACTAATCGGTTGGTTGAATTATCCTAATGTGGGGCATATTTTTGCCTTTCAGATTTCTGGAATAGTGTATATTGTGAAATGGAGCCAATACATTAAACCCACACGAAGTATCACCCTAAAATCCTTAGGATGTGTGCAAATCAAAGCGAAAGAGGAAAAGCAGAAATCAGACTCTTACAAGAAATGGTAGACATATCAATCAGGACTTTTAGCACCAAGTTGTCTCAGACAGTCTGCACTGTGGGGTACTGTTTGAAATGTGGGACACAGTCAATGTTAAAAGGCCGCAATCATGTTAATTCATGTAGTAAAACTTCTCAGGTCAGACTCAAGGCTAAATGTACAGTCCCATGTTCAATAATTTGACCCCTTACAATGGCATTGCTGTTACAAAAAAACAATGAATGCATCCAGCTAGTTGAAGTTGCACCCATTGCTGACCTAGATGTCCAAATGCACACAAACACACACACAATAGTACTCTACTAGGACTCTCTGCAGCAGATAAACATGACCTTATTGGCACTATGCCTAATGCCAGGCGTGGGCTAGAGGGGTATAAAGCCCCCCCAGTATTGAGCTGTGGAGCAGTGGAAGAACTATGTTCTCTGGAATGACAGATCCTGGATTGGATGCTCCATACAATACTTTTGAGATGATTTAGGGAATTGGGGTTGAGAAGGGGTGGTGATCATCAAGAATCTTAACAGTGTACTACA
Organism: Salminus brasiliensis; assembly: GCF_030463535.1. Lineage (NCBI taxonomy): Eukaryota > Metazoa > Chordata > Actinopteri > Characiformes > Bryconidae > Salminus > Salminus brasiliensis. Next base: position 43,391,994 of record NC_132880.1, on the reverse strand, counting down.
AATGCTAATGATGCATTACTGAACAATACATCATTCAGTAAGAGCAGCTGTTCTGTTTAAACATCCAGTGCAATTTAGAACAATTCTGCAGCTCTGATAAAATATGAAGAGCTGAATGGACACATTTCAAGAGAAGTCACCTACAATGAACGCTGGCATGATAATCGTCCATTGTCATGATAAACAATTTCTCAGCACTAGCAGGAAGAAGAATGTGGCATTGTGAACCCCGGCCTCGGTTCGATTAAGCTCAAGGCTGAATGAAACGTGAAAAATAAGTCACTTACAAATAGCTATTGAGAACACTGTCACTCAAGGCCTCCTGGCTTTGTGGAGCTGAGGCTGAGAACAAGAGACACGATCCACTGCCAACTGGGTGAGAGATCGGCAGGCCTTATGACCCCAATACAAAACCACAGCCCCCACGACTCCCAGGCCCCCTGCAGCCCTCTCTTTTAGCCAACACGACTCCCTTAAAGCCTGCACTAATACTCTCAATACACATCCTTTACTCTATGAACTCAGTCCAAAGAGGCAGTGAAGAGGCAGTCCATACACCACACTAATGGCCGCTAATGGCAGTTTATCTCATAAAACATAAAATGTCATGTAAACATCATCACAAACTTTATTAGAAAACGCACAGTTCTGGTTTTAAAATTGAATGGCTGAACCACATTCAGAATGGTTGTAAAATGCTCAGCACAGAGGTTAACACACGTCTGCAAACCAGTTAAAACCTGTATTACTGGGCCCAGGTTATTAAAACACTCTGCACTGGGCATTGTGCCCATTATGTTATATTCATTCTGTTATTACATTGACTTTCAATGTAGGGTAAGGTTCTTGTGTGATATTTTATTATATTTTATTATGTTATTGTACACTATATGTCTAAATATTTGTGGCCACCTCTTCTAATGAATGCATTCAGCTACTATAAGTTGCACCCATTGCTGACACAGATGTGCAAATGCGCATACACCCATATAGAGCTTGTCTAGTCCCTGTAAAGAAGTACTGCCAAAAACAGTAGGACTCTCTGGAGCAGATAAACATGAACCTATTGGCACCATGCTGCCTAATACCAGGTGTGGGCTAGAGGTGTATAAAGCCCCCCAGCATTGAGCTGTGGAGCAGTGGAGCTGTGTTCTCTGAAATGATGGTTGGTGCTCCATCCAGTACTTTTGGGAGATGTTGGGGATAAAGAGGGGTGTTCATTGAGGTTGCATGACCTAATTTCAGCCAAGCTTTAGTTATGGGATAGGTGGCCTCACATTTTACTCTAGAATAGTTTGGTAGTTCATGGTCTACTCAATTACTGCAAGGTGCCCTGCAGGTCCCATAGCTGCAAAACAAGCCCAAAACTCCACCCCTTGACCACCGTACTTGACAGTTGGTGTGAGGTGTTCGTGCTAAGATGCTATGGTTGGTTTTCACCAAACATCTCCACTATGGTCTCGCCTGCCCAAAAGACATTGCTCCAGAAGTCTTGCAGTCTGTTCAGATTCAACCTTGCAAACTGAAGCTGTGCTGCTGTTTTTTTTTTTTTTTAGAACTGAGCGGCTTTCTCCTGGTACCCTTCCAAACAAGCCATACTTGTTCAGTCTTTTTCTAATTGTGCTGTCATGAACTTGGACACTTAACATGCTAATTGGCATTGGCTTTGTGTTAAAACACACCTGAGTGCTCCAGGCCAGCAAACTTCCTAAACATCTGCTTTTATAGGTGGTCACACTTGCTAATGATCAATTAATTCTGGGTGTTTGATTAGCAGCACCTGGCTGCTACTTACCCCCTTAATTCCTAAGGGAAGCAGTACTTAATTTTTCACACGCTGCTTCTGCATTCTGGCCTAGTTTCATGAAACAAATAATTACATTGTGGAATTATACATTATATGATACATAAAACCAGATAATTCAGACAGGGTATACTTAGTTTTTCACATCACTGTATATTATATATATGTATATGTCATTGCTGTCATACAAAACCTTGTATGTCGAACATGGCAACTTTACAGAAGGAAATATTCACTGTAAAAAGATTTTATTCCAAGTCATTTGGAGCGTTTCTATTGGTCCATTCAGAACAGCGGCCAGATTTACATTACATCACACCTTTCCCTTTTTACATGGTTTGATTATGTATCTGATATGTATAGTTTTGATGTTATTTAAGTATTATTTCAAAATTTATTTAATAAGTTATTAAATTTATTTAAATGTATTCTGTAAAACTGGATCACCTTTAAGGACATATTAGTGCTTCAATATAAAAGATGAATTAAGGCCTGTACCCTTTGTTTTGACATTGATGTGAAGGAAATTGATTTGATTAAGAAAATGATCAGTGAGGTTGTGGTAGATCACTCGTTCAGAGCGAATCACTGTAATGGACAGCCTTATGGGGCTTATTGCCTCATTTTGTAGTGTAGCTATTGAAATACAATAACATCTAACATATAATAAAATCTAATATATATAATTTAATATAATAATAATAATAATAATAATAATAATAATAATAAATAAACCTCTTTATTTGGTGATCAGAGTATTGTGGTCAGAGATCTTCTTGAAATGACCTTGTGCTTTGCTTGTGAGTAAGCTAAGTAAATTAGTTGCTCTCTGACACCTATATATATATATATATATATATATATATACCATATCTCTCACTGAGACATATGCACTCACACCTGGCTTTGATATGTGCTATATCTCACTCTCTCCCCTCGACCTCACACAGATGGTCATGTAAATGCCATTGATTTTATTAATAGAACACCTACTGCACTCCAGTACAGGTGCCATGTGGTTCATCTGCTGGCCCTCAGCCATCTGTGCTATAGCTGCATTGGTCAGTGAGGTTAAGCATAGTGTGTAGCTGTGAGGGTTAACTAGATCATTGTGTAATATGAGCTTCAAATGACTATAATTATTTTTTGGTATCAGGATGGTGAGTCCAAGACAGTCTAACTTGATTACAATGAAATGACAAGTGATTTGTGTGAGGTACAAATTCTAAAGTATTGTGTAATTATTTTTGGTAATATAGGAGAGTTTGATCAAGTGAGTGTGGGTAAAGTACACTGAAATATACAACAGAAGAAAAGACTATAGACTAATAATTAAATGAACTGAAAGTAAAATTTAAAGTAAAAAAAAATAGTAAATGAAAGTAAATGAAAATCACCCACAATAGACAGATTCACTGGTTTCTTGTATATAGTGTTTTTTTATTATTATATGCCTATATCCTTTCTTTTATGTAAATACAGGCAGTACAAATACACTTGAAGTCATAGATACAGTTTTATGCCAAAGATTGGCCACCCCTGATCAGTTTACATGTGTTTATGATTTTTTAAAGTATGAATAAGTTCACACATCTGCACATTATAATGCATCATTTATTTGCATAACATATCACAAAACTGAAAACTACAAATCCTGTGCAAAACTAATGGTATAATAAATATGCTACATTTATTTTTGTCCAATATGTTACATTACAATTGTGCTGTCATGAACATTTAACATGCTACTTGCCATTGGCTTTTTGTTAACACACACCTCCAGACCAGAAAACAGCCTAAACATCTGCTTTTATAGAGGTGGCCACACTTGCTGACGATCAATTAATTCTGGGTGTTTGATTAGCAGCATTTGTTCATCTGAAGTTGTAATTGACTAACTTTAAGACTAACTATTTATAAAATATGTGTATATGCTTTATTATATGGAAATACAGGCACTACAAAGACACTTGAAGTCATAAGAGTATACATAAGAGACCACTTAATTTATATATAATATAATATAATATATAATAATATAACTTTTTTCTTAAATTTGCATCTTTACTTGTATGGCAGCCAATTTAAGAATAGGCAAAAATCCCCCAAACACTAACAAAAAGTCTAAACTGCTACAGAAAGCACCTATAAGCTGTGATGCTAAAGAGTTGTAGTGAATACTGACCACACAGGGTGCCTAAACTTTTGCTTCAGGCCTATTTTGGCCAATTTAAATAAAAACAATGAATTTAAAAAATAAATATATATTTTTGAATGCAATGGTATGATGCATTCCTCATTATCTTGAGTTTCTTTGCTCTGGCCACATTGTTGACCCTCTAAATGGCATGTGGTTCTGCACTATGTGTAATGACGTCCACTAAAGCTGCCCAGGAAATGCCAGCAAACTGTGTGTGAACATCAGGCTGCCATAAATTCAGAAGGTCAAACGAATGCCACTCCAGATTCGCACACAGACACACAGTCAATAGTTCTCTTAAGTGACCACTAAGCAATGCATCAGTGTATGAGCGTGTTTGCCAGAATAGCGAGTAGGGGCGAGGGGATTACGTTGGGGTGGAGTACACATTAACATAATTCCATCTATAAATGTGTTTTGTAAGTATGTGGCTGACCCTGGGCATGAATGTGATAATGGAATAATTGGCTCTGTCGCAGGACTACAATGGCCAGATTCCTTGGAGCCTTGGAGTTGGACAAACTTTTGGAGCTAAAGCTGAAGTATTACCTGAGCCAAAGGGTTACAACCAATATTGAGACACCCTGCTCTAGGTGCCATGCCAAAAAATTGGAATACGTGTTAGACTTTGGTGAAGGCCTGTTCTGACTGCTACACCCTCCTGGTCAGTGACCAGTGTGGAGCTGAGCTATAACATACATTATATGGACAAAAGTATTGGGACACCTGCTTATTCATAGTTTCTTGCAAAATCAAGGGTGTAATTAAAGATTTTCTCTAGCTTTTGTTGGAGTAACTGTCTCTACTGTTCAGGGAAGAAGACTAGTCTACTAGATGTTGGAAGAGCATTGCTGTGGGGATTTGATTGCATTCAGGGACAAGAGTCTTAGTGAGGTCAGGGTGTTGGATGATCACAGCCCTACCTCATCCACAACTCCCCAACTCATCCCAAAAACATTGAATAGAGCACCAGTCATTATACCAGAGAACACCATTCCTCCACTGCTCCACAGCTCAATGCTGGGGGGCTTTGTACCCCTCTAGCTCACACCTGGCTTCAGGAACAGTGCCAATAGGTTCATGTTTTTCTGCTCCAGAGAGTCCTATTCCATTGGCAGTTTTATTTTTCTACAGGGACTGGACAAGCTGTGTGTGTGCATTGGCATTTGTTTTAGCAATGGGTGCAACTTAAAGTGGCTAAATGCATTTGTTGGAAGGGGTGTCCACAAACATTTGGACATATATTGTATGTAGAGTTTAATGGTGTGGAATGCACTGGACAAGCCTTACAGTATGTTTGCAAAACTTGCCAAATCACTGTAATTTCACCTAAACAGAATTCCAGCATGCTTAGTTTTTTCAATATTCCTGGTTTTCATTATTAGCATTAAAACCATAGTCTTGCTCATTTTAGCACAGTGTAGCATTTTAAACTGGGAACTGTTCCTTAAATGAAGGTATTTTACACCACTTTTTCCTGCTCACATAGTGTGTTATGGCCTTTTCCTGTCCTCTTACGGAGCTGAGCTAGAATGTCTTTGAAGGTACCCACCCAGACGGGCCATCATTAAAGCCCGTTTTAGCTGCTGCTGACAGTGTGTTCTGTACCGGATTTATGGCTATTTAGTGGCACAATCCTCCGAAGAGTACTTTATTACAGTAATCAAAAACACGTCTCTGGACATGCCAAAAGGTCAGTGATTTATCATGGCTCTCAGTTCTGCTCACACTAGCAGAGGTAGATGGCCTCATATTGACAGCACTCCCCCATAGCGTTTTCATGAAGAGTAAAATGGCAACAGGAGTTAGACAGTTGTCATCCTTCCCTCGTGTGCCAGTCATGGCTAACGGGCAGCGTGCTGGAGGAGCTCACCCAAAAATGGCAGTGACAGCTTAGTTCAGAGAAGCTCATCGCTCCGGGCTGTCCTCCATCAGTTGAGAGCTTTCTTGGCAGGGCCAGGAGAACATATGAAGGTGCTTAGACAAGAGAACTCCGCTTTTACATGGCAAGTGAGAGAAAGAGAGGAAGTATGAGGAAAACTGAATAAAGTTCAGCAGGAGATGGACATTAGCTTGAGTTCTTATCCAGGAAGACCTTATTTGTTTTGATTTGAGGAACAATGTTAAAGAGATGTAGAACCTTATGACTTTATTTGATTCAGTTGGCCAAGTTCAGCACCTAAAAAGTGGATTCGATGACTTGCACACACACAACTTGCATTGCCAATAGAATAGGACTCTCTGTAGCAGATAAACATGAACCTATTGGCACCATGGCTCCTAATGCCAGGCCTGGGCTAGAGGGGTATAAAGCACCCCAGCATTGAACTGTGGAGCAGTGGAAGAACTGTGTTCTCTGGAATTATGGTTGGTGCTCCATCCAGTACTTTTCGGATTAGTTGGGGAGGAAGTGGGGTGGTGCTCATCCAACATCCTGACCTCGCTAACGCTCTTGTCACTGAATGCAATCAAATCCTCCAAAATCTAGGAGAATATCATCCCCAGGCAGTGGAGACAGTTACTCCAACAAAAGCAGGATCATTTTCGGTCTCGTTTGCCAAGAAAAGATCGCTCCAGATCTCTTCTGGCCTTGCCTAGCCTTGCTGCCACAGTATTGCACCCGCCTTATCCAGCATTGCTTCCACACTGGCCGCTGGAATCACCACCCAGCATCGCTGCTACGGTGTTTGCCACCACTACCGTGCCGGCCACTGGCCTCGCCCAGCATCATTTTTGCAGTGGTGACATTGCTAGCGTGGTGTAAGCAAACCCCTCCGTGCCGGCCTTAAGCTAGCCACAAGGCAAGTTCATGAGGTCCTGGGCCCATCACATCTGAACCTAAAAATATGTGGTCTCCAGCTTAAGGCTCTGAGGGCGGTGCTTGAGTCCTTTACTAGGCAGGGTCATATGAAATGCTACATGACACATGATAGAGGTCATTTTATGCCACCAAACCTTTTTCACAAAAAAGAGGCCGATGGTGGTCCAGCAAACCGAGGCTTGCCTGGTTTCTCTTGTTTTAAAGGTGTTATGTCTCCAGTGCTGCTGCCTTAGTAGTGAGAGTTAGAGGCTCAACACAGCTCAAAACCATTGACCTAGCTGGTTACACTTTACATCTGCTCTTTGTGCAATGTTGCAGTTATAAATGCATTCAAGGAACCCATAAAGCCAGCCCGAGTCCCTCGCTCGTGGACGATGTGAGCAAATATTTTCAAACAGAACAAGACAAACAGAGCAAGTATTTAGCCTGCGTGCTCCAAAACGTGCATTAACAGCACCTCCAACCCGTTAATCAGTCACCCGCTCGCCCCCTTCACACTGTGGACGTTGGCTGAGAGAGTAAGAGAGAGCGAGAGCGGCTTTCCTTGCATTTTTCGGATTCCGCCACATCTCCAGTGTTTCCCTCACTTCAAAGACGAGCTTGTGTTTTCTAAACCTGATGCAGGCCTGGGAGTGATAAACACAGAAGACAAGTGGGCTCGGCCTTTCACCCTTTTATTGGCACTCTATTTGGGGTGAGCGTACCTATGACCCGAAGAGGCATTCGCTTAAATGCTCTGAAATGTCTCTCTGTCATTAATCTTCATTTGATTTCATTTGGAGCACATATCTCATTTTACTTATTCATGGCTAAAAATATTGGCACCCCTGCACTTTTTGCAGAAATTACATTATTTTAATTCAAATTAAATTAATTTGTATAGAGCTTTTTACAACTGGTGTTGTCACAAAGCAGCTTTACACAATCAGTAATTAGCAAAAATACAAGAAATCAACAACATAAGAAGATATGGAAACCTAAGACCCCCAGTGTGCAGCCAAAGGCGACCGTGGCAAGGAAAAACTCCCTCAGAGCTGGAAGAAGAAACCTTGGGAGGAACCAAGACTCACAAGGGGGACCCGACCCATCCTCCTCTGGTCAGAACTATTTATAAATTATTGATAAAAGTCACCAAACCACCTAAACTGTTGAACTGCTCAGGTGTGCATCATATTCTTAATCATAATATAGTAATCATGGTGTAGAATAACTTAATATAGTCATGGCAGTGATGGTCAGAATAATGAGAGTAATGATGGTTAATAGTGGTAATATTAATAATGGCAGGTAGTTAAGAGTCCACTTAGGTTTTAACATGGTCATTAGGCAGGTAGCAGTGGTAGGAGGGTGGCAGCAGGTCTGACACAGGTAGAGGGGACCCCACCGGTCAGTCTTCCAGCAGCTCGGGCTGGATGAGTGGGCGATCATTTGCTCAGAGAAGGTAAAGAGACAGACATTCAGTTATTGAATTTATGGAGAACAGAGACTGTTGAGCAATATCAGTTTCTCCAAGAAAACTGTTGAAGTTACAAATGCTTTAATATTCACATGAAAGAAATGGTCTGATCAGACGTCGGAAATCTGATATCATTCCACACAGACCTCCAGAAATAGCCCAGGCACAATAAAATGTTTGGTGAAACACCCTTTAGAAACAATAACTGAAATCAGTCACTTCCTGTGACCATGAATGAGCATCTCTCACATTTCTACTGGAATTCTGGACCACTCTTCTTTTGCCAACTGCTCCAGGTCTCACTGATTTGAAGTGTGCCTTCTCCCAAATGGTTTCGTCTAAGACCATTTTCATTTCTGCTGAGGGACTTGCTGCTAATTACTTTTCCACAAGTTTGGTTCTCAAATCCTCTTTCTGTTCTCCAGGCTCAGTGTGGTTCACAGACAGAAAACTGAGCTAACTTCTCCACTTAAACTAGCTAAAAGTATGATTTCTATATTGCCAGTATCTGTTACTCACCTCAAATACAAATGAAGAAGTTTCAAATGATTGAAATTCAATTATTTATTTCAATAAAAAAATAGGTGCCAAAAATTTAGTCTAGTCTAACTTTGTGTGAGATGTTCTCTGCTTTTTGTGTTGTTTCAATGCAAACGAAATGACTGTATTTTAGACGTACTCTTAAACAGAACCACTGCGAGTAATCTGATGAAGAGAGATGGGAGTTTTGCATGGCAAATCGGAGTACTGAGGTGTTGCACGGCACAAATAAAGTCTAAAACTACACTTATGCGTTCCCTGGGCCTTGGAGAGTTCTGGCAAAGGCCCACAGGTTTGTCATGGTAACAAACACGGCCATATACTCAGATATTTGGCTGACTTCACACAACCCTTACTGCTCTATTTATTTAATTGTAATTCTAATAATGCTGTGGGTTTCTTTTTTTTTATTTCTTGGCATGTGGACTGCTTTAGTACAAGACAAAACATCTCACCTTCAGGATCACTCCTCTGCATTTGGCTTCAACTTACAAATCGTTCCTCAATCATAGTTATTTTTTTTCCACTTTATGACTAGATTGAGGTATTTGAAATTCAACAACCTGGCTTGCACCCAGTTCTGAGAAAGTATGAATTCTAACACGGACACAAAGCCATTCATGATATATCAGAAAGGTGTTTCTGGGTTTTCCACAGGATGTAAGTCATTATGTGTATAGAAAGTCATATAAACAAGCTAAAAAGTGTCTTTTTTGCTGCCTGGTGTACTTTAAGCCCATTCTGTGTGTCAAATATAGGTACATCTCCTTAGTAAATGACTGTAATACATAAAGTGCATTGGTGTAACTGGCGAGCAAAAGTGTTGTTGTATTTTGTTTAGTGACACAGCTGAATAAAGAGGGCATTAACTCACTTGGTCAACAATAAAAACAAACACATACCAGAGGGTTCGACGAGGCCCCTACATCACAGAGCGTTAAACACACATTTAGCAGAACCGTGTGCTTGCACATCTGTGAAAACTAGGAAATGCTCACTCTAACTGGTCTCCTGTTCTGTAAACTGTTAGAAAACTAAAATCAACAAATACAAGCAGCCAGACTTGTTAGACAGTCAGACTGGAGGTCAAGAGGTCAGGCACCATGTGTTGGGACCTTTGTTGCTTTTTCGCCAAATCAGTTTCCATTTATTTTTACTCGCTAATTGTGTCATCGGTGTGTGACACATATATAGACAGTGGTCTGACACCTACACTCAAGAAACTGCAAATATGCTTCTGTCTTCGGGGCATCAGTCCAAAGACTCCTACCAGGGTCAACCCTGTGACCTGTAACCTTCTACAGCAGAGCGACGTGTGGCAGTGCACGTTTTTCATATTATCTCACACTGTGGAAGTCGGCGATTGAAAATCGGGCCATTTCAGTCAGAATTGACACGAATGAACAGAATAATCCTAAGGGGTCGCATTTGCCGGACACCCTTAATGTGTAAAATTGTTAACCCTAATAAGCTCTAGTCGAGTATTTGCTTAACTCACGCCCCGGCTTAGTCCAGATGAGGATGACTGGTCCTGGTTTTTAGCAGAGTTAGCATTCCAGACAGGTGACGGCTGATTTACGGCCTCTAAAATGGCAACGCAAATACGAAGCCTTTGGGCTAAGACGTGTCGATCTGTTGTGTGTTGCACGCTCGGCTGTAAAGCTAATGGTTTTAATTCTCCTAGGTGTTTAAAGGGCCTCACAGAAACGTGTCACACTCGTGTGACCTCCCCGTGCATGAGCCATAAAAGACACATCGCCAATGCTGACGCAATGTAGGCCGCTCAGGCCGGCTCTGTGTTTTCAAAGCGAGAAAACCCTGCAATTTCAGCACAGAAACACTCACAATACACTTGGGCTCAATTTCCTCATCTTTCCACCTTCATTTGGTTTGTGAGGGCCCATAAATGTCCATAGTAATAAGAAGGTCTTGTCAGCCCAAGGGATGGAGCTGCTTTCAGCGCGATGCATGTGTTATATATTTATTTACTTTCATGTTGGCGTTACACATTGCATTTGAATGCGAGATTTTCCTCTCTGACCCGAAGTGCAGAGAACTCTCTTGGCCGGCCTGTGCGTTTTTCATGAGAAGGCACTGAAACGCTGTCAAATATAAAGCTTTTGCATGGGAGCCCTATCACAGAAATATGTTCACTTGATAAACGGCTCAGCTCATTCGAACGGTCTGCTTGGCCTTGGCCCACGTCTGTTCCAAACCCCCAGTGTACCATGAGCAGAAGCTCAGCATGATGGGTGATGGGTGGCCGCTTTTTTAAGATGTCTGACAGCCTTCGAGCTTGAAAGCACAGGACCATAAAAATGTAACAGCGCCACACACTGATTTATTAGTGCCGTTCTGCAGGATTCAGTATTTGCATGCACAAGCATTAAACTGGTGCATCCGAGAAGTGTTCTTTCTCACTCTGCTTATGCTTCTGTCAAAGCCCTGAAGCCTGTGTCCTTCTTCCGAGCACTCAAACCAATCATAGATCCATTTCAGGGTTCTTTTAGCCAAAGTCCGGTGAGGAAACTCCATTTTCCATTGACTAGAGTTCGGAATATTTGCCCATACTCAGCAGATGTGACTCCTCACATCAAGTTCGGACATTATTTCTCTTTGTTTCATTGGAGTAAAGTTTCATGCTTGGGTTTCCCCAAGTCCATCTCCTACCATTAAAGCATTTTGTATTCCGGCTGTTTCCATGCTCTTGTATATAGTGGACCTAATGAGACCTAGCATGTGTTTACACTTGTAGTTCGGTTCCCTTGGTCCGAACCAAGCAAGAAAATGATACGCTGTCACATTTAGGTCCTCGTATGCAAGTGGAGGTCGGCCCACGTGGGTGGGTGTGCCTATGGGTCCTGTGTGATCCAATTAGAGGGAAAAAACATATCAGTATTAAACCAGGATTTTGAAAACATACACATGCTAATTTGGTCACAGAGTGACATCCGTTAAAGCTGTAAAATGTAACATTGCTCTGGCTGCGTCCCAACTCACACACGTCTTTACTGAGGCGACTACACTAAACAATGCAGTTCTAATAGTGACAAGTGTTGAAACACTGTGTCGTGTGGTAGTGTGTGGTATGGGACACAGCCCCGCTAAACTAAAGTTTCAGCCAGATGAACTCACAGCACAGAAGCATGGGCAGGTCTGCATGGAGAATCACCCACAATGAGTCGTGCAGATATGGACGGCATGGCATTGGTAGAGCGAAGGATTTTGCAGACAGGAGTGACCTGGTGCCTGTGCACAACTCTGTTTGGTTGGTTTAGATGCCTTTGGTTTGTATTGTATTCATACTTCAAACGAACCATTCATTTAGAAATGGACAGAGACCGATACCTGCTCAGGTTCGAAAGGCAGTCTTCACACTTTGGCTCTACCAAACCAGCTAAAATCAGCTAAATCAGCTGAAATGTCCACTCCAGAGACAGCCAACACTTTACTATGTTGTCATATTTGCAGAGAGAGCTAGAGCCTCATTTGGTAGATCTACCTGCTTGTTCCCCAAGACCAAACGTGTCTTATAACGGCCTTCATTGAGCTTACAGCGCAGGAGCAGAGCGAATTTTCTCACTGGATATCCAGTCTGTCCGGTCACTTTAACAGTATAAGTGCAGTTTGTGTAAGTTCCTGCTACTCCATGTAATGAACAGAAAGGACGCCATGCAGGACTTGCAGACAACTGGCCTATTCCAGCAAAGGCGGTCAATCACTTTTCCTAATTCCTAAGTGTAACCTGGTCTTCTTATGATATAGTAGAATAAGGGGTTAAAACGGATTTCTGGTGGGGGATGGGCCAAAAATAGCACAGGGGCAACTAACTGTTGGAATTAGACACTGGAAGGTGGTGGAAAGGTGGAAAGACTATAAGATGATATCAGTGCTGGGAGGATGTAGGCTAGCATGTGCTTTGAATCACATGAAGCGAACACGCTTGGAGGAGAACACTAATCACCAGTTCTGTTCTGTCAGCTAACAGACTTCCAAACTGGCTAGCATCGGGCTGAGTGATTTGGGGAGAGGGAAGGCTATATCATGTATTTTAATGTACACTATATATCCAAATGTTTGTGGACATTCCTTCTAATGAATGCATTCAGCTACTTTAAGTTCCACCCATTGCTGACACAGATGTGAAAAACATGCACATTTGTCTAGTACCTGTAAAGGAATATTGCCAATAGAATAGGACTCCCTGGAGCAGATAAACCTTTGATGAACCTTTTGGCTCCATGCTGCCTAATACCAGGCTTGGGCTGGAAGGCTTTAAAGCCCCCAGCATTGAGCTGTGGAGCAGTGGAAGAACTGTGTTCTCTGGAATGATGGATGATGCTCCATCCAGTACTTTGGGATGAGTTAAGGAGTTCTGGATGATGTGGGGTGGTGATCATCCAACATCCTGACCTCACGAACGCTCTGAGGCTGAATATACTTAAATCCTCATAGCAATGCTCCAAACTCTAGTAGGACAGTAGAGTCAGTTAGCCTCTTTTTTCATACCCTCGATTTTGGAAGAAACAATGAGCAGTGTCCCAAAAGATTTGTCCATATAGGGTATCAGCAATGAGATAACTGGTTCTATCCTGAACACAAACAGAACCTTTTTCAAAACTTGTTTAATGTGAGAACAAGCATAATCACATTTTCCGTGAGTGTAAACTGGGTGAGGATTTTTTTTTTAATTCACTGCAATTTATTCATTTTTTAAGTGAATCAAAGGCTGAAGAAACAAGAGCTACTGGCTGTTCATCTGTTGGCCTCCTGTGCTGGTGCTGAGAGCCAGCAGAAATAGACTAATCAAATCCTCACCGGCAAAAACATTACAGCATGTAACTGAAATGATTTCATGAAAACCATGCTTCGCCTGTTAGAGAGGAAGAATGAAAACAAAAGAAAAACAATCAAATAAGGGATGATTATTGAAAGAATGTTGAATGGAGCTTGCGGTGTTGATGGCATGTGAAAACACAGCAATGTGTGACAGTGATTTGTGAAAACACATTGCTTAGAGTCAGATGAAATGCATTATGTGTAATGGATAGAGATGACAACATTCAAGAGTAATACTGCAGGTACACCATGTTCCAAAACACTACAGGAAAAACACAATTCACTGCTTGGTTGTAATGTGAATGGTATTTGTAGACCCTTTATAATGGATACTTTTGGCTACTTTAAGTTGCACTCATTACTGTCACAGATGTGCAAATGCACACACACAGCTTGTCTAGTGTGTGTCGAGAAGCACTGCCAGTAGAATAGGATAAAGCAGCTATTGCACCATGCCTAATGCCAGGTGTGGGCTAGAGGTGTATAAAGGGGAAGAGGGGTGGTGGTGATTGTCCAACTTCCTGACTAATTCTCACTAATGCTCTTGTTGCAAAATGCAATCAAATTCACACAGCAATGCTTCAGTAGAAAGCCTTCTTCTCTGGGCAGTAGAGGCAGTTACTCGAACAAAAGCAGATCTCTTTTAATATCCTTGATTTCAGAAGAAACAGTAGCAAGTAAACAGGTGTCTCGATACTTTTGTCCATGTAGTTTATGTTCAAGATCATCAGCTTTATGAAGATTCCTCAGTGAGAATGCAATGATAAGCTCCACACTGATCACTGGATCAGGAGAGTGCAGCAGTCAGAACAGGCCTTCACCAAAGTCCAACAGGTTTTTTGGCATGGCACCCAGAGCAGGGTGTCTCGATATTGGTTGAAACCCCTTGGCTATGTTAGTACTTTGGCTGAACGTTTATCCAACTCCAAGGCTCCAAGGGATCTGGTCATTGTAGTCCTATGACAGAGCCAATTATTCCATTTTTAATACCCTTGATTCTGGGGGAAAGAAACAGAGTGTGCAGGTGTCCCAATAGTTTTGTCCATGTAGTGTATTATATCATATTTCCAATTAATATTTACATTTATGGCATTTAGCTGATGCTCTTATCCAGAGCGACATACAAGGTTACTGGTATTACAGAGGTGGGCCAATGTAGTGTTAGGAGTCTTGCCCAAGGACTCTTATTGATGTAGCGCAGCAAAGTCACCCAGACCGGGAATCGAACCCCAGCCTCCCACATGGTGTGGTAGCTCAGTGGCAGGTAGTGGTGTTATCTGTTGCGCCACACCAACCACATATTTCAGTGTGTAACACATCCTTAACAGGACAGAAACAAAGCCTACCCCACTGTTTAGCATATACCCTTATTCTTCTGCACCTTTTTGACATTTGTCTGTTTCCTGAGAGGTTCATTAGAGTCAGATCCAGTGTTTAGCTCTTCTACAAATTTGACCCTGACAGATGACTGCAGTGACTGTAGTCTAGTGTGCCCTCTGAAACGCCCAGGCTCTGTCATGTTATTTGTTTCCTAAATATATAAACATGCTACCTGTCCTCTTTGACTTAGAGCAGTGTTATATTTACTCTGAGCACAATCTCTACTATGTCACAGCAGTGCTGTATGCTGTACATCCGGGGCCTGAATGGTTTACAGAATGGTGAGCAGGCCATGTACACCATGGTGGGTGTAATGTTGTTCAACCCGACTTTGAGAAACCTTAAAGAAAAGATTTTTAGAAAACAAAGGTTCCTCGTAGCACCTTAAGAGGTTCCTCCACAGTTTTACAGTTCAAGAACCTCCAAAAGTTCCTCAAGGATCCTATACTTTTAACAGTGTACATTTTCTTATGTACATCACAGGATCCTCTGAATTATGAGGTTAATGCTACTGCACATCAGTTAGATGTCAGTCAGCTAGGCCCAAATAAGGCTTAAAAAGGGCTCAAATAAAACATAGCAGTCATATCGCTTTGTGGTTTGGCATTCTTCTTCAGGGAAGAGCACAGAAGTATTAAAGAAGGGTAAAAAAACACTTTCAGTCTGGTCACTATAAGCAGACATCACGGAGTGCACATTAACATGTAGGGCTTGTCAAAGCAAGCTATTAACAGATGGGAAGGCTCAGGTATCTTTCAGTGAGTATGCTGTGAAAAGTATAAGCTCCTTGAGGAGTGTTTAGAGGTTCCTCAGTTTAAAGAACCCTTTTCTTCTAAAAACCTTTTCTTGAAGGTTCCTCAAAGCACTAAAGCACGTTCCTCTACGGGGACCTTTTGAAGGTTCTTCAATTTTTGAGACGCCTGTTTCTTCTAAAATCAAGGATATTAAAAGAAATCCTGCTTGTGTTGGAGTAACTGCCTCTACTGTCCAGGGAAGAAGGCTTTCTACTAGATTTTGAAGCATTGCTGTGTGAATTTGACTGCATTCAGCAACAAGAGCATTAGTGAGGTCAGGAAGTTGGACAATCACCACCACCCCTCTTCCCCATATCCCCAACTTATCCCAAAAGTGTAGGATGGAGCACCAACTATCATTCCAGAGAACACAGTTTTACTACTCCGAAGCTCAATGCTGGGGGCCTTCATACACCTCTAGCCCACACCTGGCATTAGGCATGGTGCAATAGCTGCTTTATCCTATTCTACTGGCAGTGCTTCTCGACACACACTAGACAAGCTGTGTGTGTGCATTTGCACATCTGTGACAGCAATGAATGCAACTTAAAGTAGCTGAAGGCATTGAACAACAGTGTATTATATAAAGAACAGATAACTGCACTGTAACCTACATTACTTCCCTGCTGACAAATCCAGCTGAAGACCAGCTGTTGGTGGTAATTGGCTTCAGATTATCTAAACTGGTCAAGGTGGTTAAAAAAGCTGGCCATCCAGGCTGAAACATCCGGTGCATCTGGAGCAGAGGGGGTTAAATACGCAAAACTGTGGAAAAGAGAAAAGTCACTTGAGGTAGCATTTCAATGGAGAGTAAAAATATGATTCTGTTGCCACACACTGATGGAGAAGAGCAGAGCAGTGAATCATGCTGGTGTTGCACTGCTGTTTTCCGTATGGAGAGAATTGTCTTTCCTTTTTCGACCAGAAAAAAAGAAACCCTCCAGCAGAATCCACCTCCAGATCTACAAATCTCACAGCTCTTTTACCCCCAGCCAGGAGCTTCCCTGTTGTGTTCATATGTCTTCCAATAGCCCTTCACTTTCCATTAGCTAACATACCATCATATCATACCTCGGCCACCAGACTGCTGCCAAGCATGAACGTCTGAACGGTAAACCAATACACAAATATTTCAAAATCTTCCCCATGAGTGTGTGTGTGTGTATGTGTGTGTGTGAAACTTGAAAAGCAGAACAGATTCCCGTGGTACACACCAGATGTGATGCGACAGCCATAGACGAGTTGTTGTTTTTTTTTCAAAGATAAATATTTACTTTTACACCATGTGACGATGTCGCGCAGGCTGGAAGGTTTAAGCGGGCATTTATCATCCTTGTTTTTCTGCACAGGTGCTCATGTTTCATATTACCATTCCTTGATGATGATTATTTATTTATTTTTCACCACAATTACATAATGTGTGTGTGTGTGTGTGTGTGTGTGTGTGTGTGAGTCTCTCTGTAAGGCACATGAGTAATGGTAATGAGTGCCACTTAGAGTCTTTCTAAAGGCTTACCAAAAATAATTACAGCAAAAAGCAAACATCAAGAGTAATGGTAGCGGTTGTGTATGCACCCTGTGCTTTGTCCCTGTGCATGTAGTAGGAGTGCGTATGACTGGAACATACATCTAACAGAAGGCCAGAACTTATCTACATATACACCACATCTAAATGAGGTGAGTTCTGCTCGAAACCTGCATGAGAAAGTTACAATAACCAGAGGTGTGTTTAGGGTCATTTATCTTGACCAGCGTCCACTCTTTCAATGGAGAGAAGAGAGAAGGCTCTTTGGAGCAATGCTACAGTGTGTTGGGGCAATTTGGTTTCTAAGGATTCTTTCAATGGCTGTTTTGTTTATGCAAAACTTTCCCATTTTTCAACTTAATCTCCTGGAACAGTAGCGATTGGTCACCTACAGTGGTCTATAGTTCAGTCTCCCTACACTGGAAACCTGAGCCTATTAAACTTTGTGTTCATGGGTTTTTAAATCAACAGGTTTTTCATTCCAAAGTGATCGCCATACTGAGCAGATACACCGCAAACGGAAAGAACAACATATTTTCACCATCATTTCATAAGGTTCCCAAGAATGAAAAAATGAAAGCTCTAGAGAAAGTTCTACCAGGTGACTCTAATGCAGCAGCACCATTCGTCAGCCAATCAGCAGCCTCCACCTGTTTAAAAAAACTCTTATTACACACTTTTTCTTTTGATGCTTTCAGAAGTGACGTCACGTCTCACCGTCCTTCCTCCCCACCGCCACCAGTTTGGTCCCAATGGCTACCCGGGGGTAGGCTCCGTCCCCTGCCTCTGCGAGAATCCTGATATAGCCAGACCGAGGCTGACGACGGGGCCTAGGCCAAAGGTTTTAGCCATCAACAAACAGTTAACAGTTTATTATTAATCAAGATTAAATTTATGCTTTACTGCACTCCTGTCTCCAGCTCTTCTGGAAGAATCGTATTTACCTTCATTACTGTCATTATTGAATAACAAGGGGTCACATGGAGGTGACAAACACTGTTGTCTTTTCATTTTAAAAAAGTAATTAAGAACAAAGCTGTAAAATGGACCAATTCTAAAATCCCAAACTCTGACATAACATGATGACATCTTTTTTTTACCCTCCCCAATTTTAGACCCAATCCCACTCGTTAGTACTCCCCCAAAATGGACATACACCCACCCACTAGCAAAAGCTTTTTGAGGCCTGTTTAAAGCTGCCACATGATACACTGTTAAAAGTTTTAGATCTTAGAGGAACTTTAGATTTTCTCCACAGTTTCAAATATACAAACCTCCAAAAGTTTCTCAAGGATTTTCTACTTTAAACAGTGTAAAACACAACAAATACTTTGAGAAAATATGGAAACATGCTGGAATCCATGCTAGGCTAACTAGCCACATGCAGTTATCCAGTGATATGCAATGCTATGCTATAATGTACAATGTCATGCTATGATATGTAATGCTATGGTCTTATGAGTCAAAGCAATGCCATAAATCAGCCAGTCAGAACAAATGACTCGTGAGCCTACCACAAAAATGTCAAACCTTTATGTAGCCTTTATGACTTTATGCAGGGCCAATCAAACCAAACATTGTTTACACCATTGCTCAAGCATCTCAGAGTAAAAGTACTGATCTATAATCAGCTTTCATTAGTTGTCTAATTAAATTCAGAATTGTGCAAAAGAGAGTTTTCTTACTCTGAGAAGCTTGATAAAGGTGGGCTATTGATTATTATTTAGCTAGAAATTAGGTTAAAAACGCCAGAGGAACAGGAGTGTTTTCTAAAATGGACATATTGGTTAGGGAACTTAATCCGGCTCTTCTGTTTTTTTCTATTCCAAAAAAGATTGCAGTGTTTGTTAGCAGTCAGTTGGTCTCTTACAATTGGACACTGGAAAACTCATTGGATTATTATTATGATTTTTAACAATTTATCTCCCCATTGTACTCATGGCCAATTCCAACCACTTGTTATTATTTTCTCACCACACAGTGCTAACAAGCTAGCAGGGTGAAAGCTAATGCAATGTCCCTGGACAGCTCATCACTCTCAGAGGAGAACACCAACTGTCCAATTCTGTTTTGTTAGCTAACAGACATTGGTTTGTCTTGTATTGATGGATGGGGGAGGGGGAGGGCCAGTCAGAGAGGGCAAGGCCAAACTGATTTTCTAACTTTCGCTTTGGGCAACTAATGTTGATAGCAGTTTTCCCGATATGTGTCCTTTTCAAAATGTCAAATATATTGCTAAATTATTGGGCCCAAATTACACAGAAATCTAGTGCATCAAAATCTTATTCTTGCTTTTGGTCAGTCTCTTGTACTGAGCTTCATTGTGTGCAGTGACACCCAACTTGCTGGATGAATTGTGTTTTTCACCCTCCCACACAGTTATACCATTAAGAGCTTACCATTTTGACAGAAAGGTGAAAACCAAGGCATGGAATCTGTTATGTTTAACAACGTATAAAAAAGTCTAGGAGGAGAAATACTGTTGGCCAATTGATTCAGGACAAGAGACAGAAAGCTCCTTGTTTGAGAGCCTTATCAGATTGTTCACCTCTATCTTTCATGTCAGGAGCCAAAAGCAGGGAGGGGAGCATGAGTGATCTAGCATTAGCCAAGCCAATTCATCATCCAATTGTAAAGGCCTGAGAAAACACACTGCATATCCTCAGAACTCACGATGTGTTCCACTTAAGCGGACATGCAATATTGTTGAATCTAGAGAACGACACACTGTTTAACTAAGCTAGAAAAGCTCATACACATCAACCTTTTGCACATCAACCTTTTTCTGAAGCCCCAGCAATCAACCCTATATTTTGACTAGAAAATGTAAATCCCGTCCTCTTTCTACTGATGTTGTCTCTTAGTTCTACATAGATTACTGTAGATTAGTTTATATGTAGAGTTTGGCAATAAATAAATTTGTTAAGTCAGACCTCAGCTGATTCCCATCTTTGCTAGCATTCACCCTTAACTGAGTCACAGACTAAGACTCGCAACATTTTAGCCGAAGGAAAATAAAAACAGCCAAATCAGTGTGAATACAGTGTTCAATGTAAACCTAATCTGTTTGTTAGACTGTATGAGATAGTAAAATGCTAGCTAGTGCAATGGCTACTTGCTGATGTTTAGTTTTTTAGGTAAGTTACAGCTCACTTTCCACACTTTTTTAACTTCTTTACACAATGGCTGGATTATCGGACAATGTCAGCATGTTAACACATCCGCAATACAGACTACAGACTATCCAACTGTTTTAAATTATTTTGCTTCTGTTCTCTGAATACTGTCCATCAGGGCTTGCACCCCAGAGACTCAAGACTGGGCCCAGACCTGTGACTTTAGACTGGAGTCGGACTCCAGAGAGTCCCCTAGAGACTTGAGACTGGCTTCAGACTCGCACCCCTAAGAGTCAAGACTGGAATGGGACTCGCATCCCTGTGTTTCAAGACTGGACTGGGACTCACATCCCTGTGTTTCAAGACTGGACTGGGACTCACTGGCCTGAGATTTGAGACAGGCCTCAGACTCCCACCCCTGAGACTCAAGACTAAACTTGCACCACAGGGACTCAGGACTTAACTCACACTTGAACCTCAGAGACAGACTCAGGCTAACACCCAAGAGACTTGAAACTGGCCTCAGACTTGCACCCTTAAGACTCAAGTCTAGAAATTTGAGACTGGACTCTGATTTGTACCCCAAAGACTCAAGACTTGAACCCCAGAGACTTGAAGCTCGACACTCAACTTGAACTTGGCCCTCACAGACCCAAGACTTGACTCAGATTTGCATCTGCAAAGGCAATCTCTGAACATCTTTGCTTTGAGGACACTGGACAACAGCTTCTTCTGGTACAACGTGTTCTCAGAGCTCCAAAGAATATTTAGTTCTTTGGAGCTTTGCGAACAAGTTTTACCAGAAGAAGTTGGAGTTGGAAGATGTTGTGTGTGTGTGTGTGTGTGTGTGTGTGTGTGTGTGTGTGTGTGTGTGTGAAAATTCCTCCTATTTCCTATATTTATCAATTGTTTCCCACAACTTTTTCAAACTTTTCACAATAAAGTCTTAAAGCAGTGGTGACTGACTGATCCTGCTTTAAAAGTCTCAAATCAGACAAGATTTCCTCACTGTTATCCTAGGATTGTTTGGAGAAGAAGTCCAACTGTGGAAAAGGGGAAAGATATATAGCCAAGCTCAAAGTTACTGAAAATCTTAGTATTGACAGGTCCTCTGTTCTACTGGGCAGCATATTGCCTTTTTCAGTTCCAAGTCATCCAAGTTCAGGAAGAGTCTATCAGTCATCTAAAAAAAATTCCTATAGATACATGTTAAATTCCAATAGATACATTCTAATGATCTAACACTGCAGACCACTCAGCAGCTGCAACACATGTTGGTAGTATTGTCATTTTTATAGCTTTTAAAGCTAGAGCTTGTTCCTGCATGACATCATGTTCTTCTCTCATGCAAGGTGACAAGCAGTATTACAGGCAAAGCAAATCCCTCTTGACAAATGGCAGCATGTTTTGAGCATTTACGAATCAGAGCGCAAACAGCCTAGCCAAGGGGAAATTACTTTAAGTAAGAAGATAGCTGGGGATTCTTAATATGTGGCCTAATGTATGACATGAAGCGATTCCCTCCTAGGATAACCATGACAAAGACCTCACTCTGCAACTTTTATGTCCTGACTCGTGTCAAACAATGTTTCAGACCTAACAGCCTCTTCCCCATCTGCCCTCTCTGAAGATTAAATCTGCGTCCGTAATGATGTGGACGCTTGACAAGCCTCAGTCTTAAGCGCTCGCGGTCGTGTATCACACTGGAGAATCTTAGTGCTTGAAAAGGGTTGTGGCTGTAATCAGGGAAAGGTGGAATGCTCCGTAGCCGCAAACAGATTGCAGAAGAGCTTACTTGATGATGCTTTAAAAATGCCTTGATTTTGACTTGGTGGATATGAACAGAGACTATCTGTCTGGTCAGGCTACTTTCACCAGGGGTCTGTTGGGTATGGGGTGACAATAGGGCTAAAAAGTAGGGACTGTGCAATCATTTTCGAGACCTGGGGAATCAGTGTAAAGGCTTAAAAAATAATTACTCAATGTAAATGTCTATAACAGAGATGGGCAA
This sequence comes from Salminus brasiliensis, assembly GCF_030463535.1. NCBI lineage: Eukaryota > Metazoa > Chordata > Actinopteri > Characiformes > Bryconidae > Salminus > Salminus brasiliensis. The sequence continues at coordinate 43,369,508 of NC_132880.1, read as the reverse complement.
CCAAGGGCCAGGGTTTAGCACAGTTTGCTGATTTCCCCGCTCTAACAGACCTACTAAACATGCCAATGAACAAGTGAGTTGAATCAGGTGTGCTTGAGCAGGAGAAGGAATCTGGCCCTCCAAAACTGGAGTTGCCCACTACTGATGCTTCATTATTTCTTGTGGACACAATGTAATTCCCTTGTGTTCAAACTTCTGCACACATTATATGTTCTGTCATGGCCACGCCCACACCTAATTTCATTGGCCACTGACAGTTTGGGACTTGAGAGTGCATTTCCAGGGTTTGGTGATGGACTTACTTGCCTTGATAAGTAAAACTCACACGTTGTTCATTGGTTGCACCATAGATGCTGCCTATTGGTGCCATCCATGGTGTCTTTCTCCCCTCACTTACCCTCAGTGTATAGTCATTCCCCACATGCTACTTCCTATATGTATTCACTTGTAATCTGTATTGTATTGAATTTGCCCGGCCTCAGTGCTGAAGGCTGTAAGAGCAAGTTACCACTTTCTCTGCTGCTGAGTGTGGATATAGTTTGGGTAAATGCAACAGTGACCACTTATGCACTAATGCAGAATTATGCCATCTGCATTTGTGAACATGGTAATTGTTAGTCAATTATTGAAAGTCTACAATATTATCTGGATAAGTCTATTTAAGTTTTTGTTGAATTAAAACAAGTAAAACTAACTTTAAGACCCCCCAATAAATCCCCCAGAGCTGGAGAAAGAATTAGTTCTTGGGAAGAACTAATTGAAGTAACTTCAATTATTGATAAAAAGTGACTGTACCACTACAAAAGACAGGTATGTCTGCTCAGGTGTGCTGACATAATCATAATAAAATATAAATAATGTAATAATATATAATAATAATCATAGTATATTTGGTAATAATAATGAAAGTAATTATGGTTAATGGTGGTAATAATAATAAGATTAATAGTAGCAAGTATCTCTAAATAAAGTCCATGTAAACTTGCAGTAGCAGGAGGGTGGGTAGCTGGTCTGTCGTGGGTAACAGAGGAGCCCAGCAGGTTGTATTGTGTTTTGGCCCTCAAGGGTTTTGTGGAGCTCCAAAAAGATATTTTCATGTTGGGAAAAAAAAAACACAATTGACTTCCCATTCCTCCACAGTGCTTCAGTCTAGTGCACCATGAAGAGAAGACTAAACATCTTTTAAATGAACTTAGTTGGACAGACTTCTTAAAGTGTTAATGATACCCACACTAAACTCAGAAAGCTTATCAGAGGTGACTCACAAGCTGAAAGTCAGACTCTCTGGCCTTAGTAGAACCACAGATCCTAGCTCCTCACACATCATTCAAGCAGAAGTGGTAAACCATGGGAAACAGGTCTCCGCAGATGTTGAGGCATGATGTTTAGGTGCAGACTGAAATACTAACAAGATGCTCTTTATGGTTTATAGTTCCTTGGCTCTGTTGAAGAAAGGAAGCGTATGTTGACCTGAGGGTGGGGGTAAGATAAGGCACGTTGCTAGGTCCTTTGTAAACACTCTTGTGAAGGAAAGCTCCTCCCAGGGTCTGGAGAGATAAGAAATCCACAGCAGCAACCATGAACAGTCCTGATCTGACTGATTGCAAGGGCCAAAAACTTTAAATGTGTTGGCTATGAGGGGACGGTTGGTTACTTTAGGGATATATCAGTTGAGCACCTGGAGGGGAAGTCAGTAAAGCAGGCCTACACATGCAGATGGAGTTAAGACGATATAGAGTAGTGGTCCGTCCAGTGTTTTTATAATTGGCACAACCTCAGCCTTGTCCTTATCTGGAGAGGCAAAGGACTTTTTGATGTATGGCCTTTAATAGCATGCTATCCTACAGTGCACCACTGAACGTCTGCAGTGCTCTTCCATGAATATTTGCCAAACATTGCTAATTAATACTCATAATTCTAATCTAATACCTAGAAATTATCCGCCATTGTGACTGGCCATTGATAACTAACAAGGTTCATTTAGTAACCTATTCAGCCATAAGGTCATCGAGGTATGCTGTACATACATATGTGATGTGTAAGCTTCAAAATCACACATATTCTTTGCCCTTTATCTCCCAATTTGGAACTGACATTTAACCCTCACATTGCTAACTCCCCCTAGCATTAACAATGCTCCCGACACTGGGAGGTTAAGGACTGATGCATGCAAAGGGTGGCCAACATGCTCAAAGGAAAAACGCCAGGTCCTCAGCTCCACCACACCAGCTAACAGACCCCTGTGCCGCCCACCATCGTTTAAGACTAATGAGTGGAGAGAGCCCCATCTACCCACCTGGAGAGAGCACGGACAGTTGTGCTCACTCGGACTTCAGCTGCTGATGGCAAAGCAGCATGGGGTGCTTGAAACCCCTGGGCCACAGTGGTATGGTTAGCCACTCTGAGCCTTTCATGACTGACATGGTCATTAGCAAGGTTAGTTTAGGAGAGGAGAACTACAGACATACCAAATGGAGTTGCTAATGTGCAGAACAGGATAAGACAGGGCAGGTATATGAGGTTTTGAAGTGTGCCTCCTTTAAATGTTCTAGCAGGTCATCTTGTGAAAGTCCCGGGAGTACAATGCCAATATATAATCACACCCACAACATCTGCTTTCAGACTTATGACATTCTGCTTCAGTTGAGATAATTGACATGACCGCTTGTGCCAGACCGGCTGCATTTAAGAGCTGTTTCTTTTATGGTGTAAATAATTCAGTATTACTCTAAAGTGCAATTTTGGATTGGGTTACAGTCCACAGTCTCAATACATGGGTCCAGAGGTCTGAGGCCTTTAGAGTTTTTTTTTATCACTGATGCTTAGTAATGTTTTAGTATTTAATTTTTTTTTTAATTAAAAGGTCTTATTCTATTTCTAATTCTATGCAGTTAAAATGAGTTAATATTTTTGTTATTGCTAAATTATTTTTGTTACTAAGGTTGAGGCATAGGTTAAGTTAAATGTAGATGAGGTTATGGTTAGATTTAGGGTTAGTTTTAGTAGGTTCAGTTTAGGTTTAGGTTCAGGTAATAACATTTCAATAATTATTTTGCATCATTCCCTGTTCAAATCGTTTGATTTCTGCGTGTCTGGGCTGCATCAGTAATTCCTGCATATGTGTGACAGTCCAACTATTCTGCAGACACATTGTACAAACCTGAAATGGTCTTTTAGCAATGTTTACAAATTATCCGTTATAGCTGGATTTGCAGCCACTACACTTTTCTTACTTCCAACTAAACCTGCGACTCCTAATGGCTGAATTAGAGCTTCCAGTTTGTCCTCAACTCTAGTTGTGTTGTCTTTTCAGTATCGCTCTTCCTTTTATCATCCAAAACCCCTCGCTGCCCTTTTCTCTGTAACGTCATCCCATCTGTGCACCTCCAGACTCGACAAGTGGAGCAGCAGCACTAATTAAGACTCTGAGCAAAAAGACAAGATGAAGCAAAAGAATGCGATGGTTCATTTGACAGACAGGTGCTCGTGTACCTTTTCTGTAAACATGACCTGAACTTTGCCATCAGCGGAGAAGAGAGGGGGTTGCTTTGACAGCGGCCGGTCCCCAGCACATGGTGTTGGGTTCGCCTGAGGGGGCAGCCCTGGGACGAACCCTGCGTGTTAGGAGTTAATGGTGGCTAGTGTCATTCTCTCAGCTTCCTTTGCTTCATGACATCACCCTTTGAGGCATGTGTCATGCCAGGCAGCTTTAAAGACTCAATCATGTTGTCTGCCATAAGAAATTAGTCCAGGGTGCTAGGGGGCAGACTAAACATGTCATACATGCTCTCGGATTTCTTTATTTCCTCACGTTAGGGACAGTGTTATCAGTGTCTGCAGCCTGCGGCGAGCGATGTTCTGCTTGTCTTGTCATTTTGTTTGTGCCTTGGTTTTGCCAAATACTTCCTGCTCTGATTACATATTAATATTGATTATATCTCAGCACAAATAATCAAACACAGGCCCCTTTGACAGCCGCATTATCTGTCATGGAGAGCTTTCAGTAGAGGCCTGTGTCTGGTAATGGTTAACCAAGTTACCAAGGTAACAGCCCCCAGTGGGGGTAAAAACCTGTTGTTCATTTTTCTGTCTATTATTTAATGAAAACCATAGAGACAGTAGTTTTCCAGGCATAAACATAACTGAACGTTTTTGAAAAATGAATCAACATTTAGCAACATTTAGGACTTTTTTTTATTTTGTATCATATCTAAAACAGCTGGAATTTATTGCTCACAGATGTTATTTAAACCAACTAAAACATATAAAACACAAAATTGTTTGCCTTTTGAGTTGTCTTTTAAATTTAACTCAAATAATTACATTTACACAATGTATTTTTTGCTCTATAATTACTATATGTTTTACTATAGTTGATATTTTTTACTTATTTTCACAATTAATGATAATTTACAGGAGAAAGAAAAATCCTTCTTTTATTTTGAGGTCAATGTAAAAAGATTTTATTTTGGAGCATCTCTATCTTGGTCTGTTCAAAATACATTTTTGACACAATGCAAATAATAACTATGACATTTAATTATGCCAAAGAAATGAAAGGTTTTTTGTGCAACAGCGGCAAAATATTATTTGTTGTAGAGGATTTAAAAACTCAAGTATGTATCAAATGTGATCCACTTAGTTTTAAATGGTTAACATGTAAGATTCAGACCTGTACAAAACCTTCATTCATACCTCCATCATACCTGTATAAAAGCCATTTGTAAAGTGCAATCAACAATTTATGGACATCTTCAACCCTCAGTATCCAGTTTCATGCAACATGAGTAAAATCGCACCCTGGCTCTTGTACATCAGGTGAAACGGGCAGTTTCGAATGACTTCAGACAAAATGGCTTCAGAGAAGATGCACCAGACTGAGCTAAGCAGCCTCAAATGGTAAGTGTTGTGTGATGTTTTCAATTCCATTATTTATTATTTATTTTAAGTTACAGTTTTGTTTAGGTTCTTTTATTTTAACCAAAATGAAGCTTAATTACAAGCTATCAGTACATCCACTTCACATTTGTATATTTATGCATCATTATATAATAATAATAATAATAATAATAATAATAATAATAATAATAATTTTATTATGATTATTATTATTATTATTATATGTAGTAGTAGTAGTAGTAGTATTGCGATCTTCCTCATCATGCATAAATGTACCATTATGTGTAACATTATTGGCACAAGAAAATAATTATTTTTATAGTTATTATTCATTATTATATAGTAATAATAACTGTATTAGTATTATTATTATTATTATTATTATTATTATTATGTTGTTGTTGTTGTTGAGATCTTCCTTGTAATGCATAAATGTGCCAAACTTATTAGCACAAGAAAAACATTGTGTCATTTGTATTTTGTATTTATGAATCATTCTTAAAAATTATAATAATAATTGTATTACTATTATCATTATTGCTTATTTTTATACTATTGAGATCTTCCTTGTCATACATAAATCCAAATCTTTTTGGAGAATTTCTATTGGTCCATTCATCATTCAATCATCCATTCAACATTTTCAGATTCAATCATTTTCATTCAACTGCCAGATTCAAACTATGTCAAAAAGTCTGTTTCTTGTCTACAAATCTGTTCTATAAATGATCTTGCATAGAAGCTGCTAATACCTCTCGATACCTCTCAATTCAACCTCCCACTATTTGTCACAGCGCTTGAGATGCCACCCACAACTGAATGTAATTATCTCTCCAGGTCTGGTAGACTATCAAATGAGATGTTAAGTGCCTTAAGAGTGACAGCTTTGAATGAAGCTGTTTGTGGAATGCGCATAATTCCTTTGGGAAGTGATGAACTAACCCTGGAGAATTGTTGGAGCCAGGCTTTGGCTATGACATGGATGAACTGGCCTATTGAATTTCAGAGAATGTGCTGGAATGACATATTAGTTCCTGCTAATTAACCGTATAAATGCTTCAATGGTGATCTGGCGCTGTCTCAGCTGTGCAATTGACTAAAAAAAGGCTCTGAGAGTAAATGTTGTGCCATGTCTCCGCTCCACCAAAACAGTGAAGGTTCGAGGAGGGAGGCCCACACAACCGTGTAATTTATTCAAACTGCCCTTTTTAATATGAAGCTGGTATACACTGGTAGCTTAGTGCATTTCAGATTGCACTTTAAGGAACAGGGATAAGAGGTTTATTAAGGTCTAATTCCTTGTTGAGTAAAGGCTGAATTTGATATTTCTCATTTTATTCTTAGTATTCTTTCAATATGCATTAAAATGTATACATTAAGACCTTTAGGTTTTACATCATTAGAGGTCTGTTATGTGAAAATCCCTAATAATTGAATTTGATTGTAATAATAAACATTAAACACCTTGTTACCACCCTGTTATGGAATTTATTGAGCACAAATTATTATCTAAATGTAAAAATTATTAGTTTACAATTAGCAAGCCTTCGATTAATGTGGGTTCTAGATAGTGTCAGGTGTATTACATTTTGTGGGATTGTTGAGTTAAAAAGTTAATGCCACTAATACATCAAGAAGTGTTTCATATTCTAAAGTGAGGTTTGACTCGTCACTAATTATAGATGAAAAGCACAAATTAAGTATTACATCTCCATCACTAATTATTTAATTAGCCATATCTAATTATGGTATTTTGGTTGCAAGAAATAAATCCTTAGTATGTGTCCAATACAGGAGTTTATCCTGTAAACTCCTGTATTCTCTGCTACCCTCTTCTCTACCCTCTTCTCTGCTTGTATGTTGTGTAAAAGACATTTCAGGTGCTGAAAGCTCTATTCTGCACTAATTACATAACAGGGTGGTAACAAAGGGTTTATTGTGCATTATTATAACTAAACCCTATTCATTGTATTGTAACTAATACGCCTCCTGTTATTAACTAATAAAGGACATAATGAATGAAGCTTGATACGTAGTGAACCATTCATTTAATTTCTAATTCAGGATTTACTGAACATAGTAAATGTCTTAAATAAACCCAGAAATTGTGTTCCATAATATAAGATATAACATAAAATGTAATGTATATTATTATACCAGTTCGGTCTTTGAATGTGTTAATTTAATGCAATCAACTTTGCAAGGCCTTAGAAGTGACTACAAATGTTTATAACACAACCTTAAGAATAAGTCAGCTAGCTTGCTTGCATTGTAGTCAGTGTAGTTCTTGATTAATGTGAGTGTTCAATTAATCAATTAATAAATTCATTCATTCATTCATTCATTATTGTTGATGTACTAAAGCTGCAATTCCTATGGGTCATTATGTTTTTACCTAGAAGGATATAATGCTTCTCACAATTTGTAATGTATAGCTTATGAATGACTTATTCAGAACTACTTAATTAGGTGGTTTATTGGCCTATATAATAATGAATTCCATTTTGTAGTGGGAAATGGTTAATATTTTAATATTCAACTATTTATGTAAACTCCATGCATAGTAAAAGTGGGAATATTGGAATTTTTAAGTAACCCTTTGGCACCTCAACAGTTAAGCCAGCAGCACTGATGTTTTTATTCCTTGAAATTTCTCTGTTTACATTCTTGTGCGAAATTTAGACCCCACATTGTTCAACTCAATTAAGATGGTGTAAATATAGACAGCTTGGGCATTTCCCTGACCACCTCTGCTGCTTATCAGGCTGGGATGCCTTAGCCAAAACACTGTAAAATGCAATTTTCTCCTGGGTGTCCAGTTAAAACTGATAAAAGCTTATCGTTCACTGGATGTATAGTCTTTTAATGCTACTCTAGGATAATCCATTGCGAGCAAGCTTGAAATCCTTCAACTTCGACTTTACGGCATTAGTGACCAAGTGTCATGATATGTGGGATTTGGCCATTTTTGCACAGCTTACGTAACAGGTCCCAAATTTCATTACAGATACTGTGGCGAGACAGAAGGCTCTAGATTGGCCACAGGGGCACGGCGTCAGGCACCAGATCTCAGCTAAATGTTTATACATGCTTTTAGCCCGAGGCTGGTCCTGGGATATTCTGGGCCCGTTATCTTGGGCCGCCTCCATGCGAGCTGGAGAGCGCGAGCGCGGAGGGCGGCGTGAATTAATGCACCACGTCTCCTCGTAGCAGACGGCACATCACTGAGAGGCGTCCCAGGCCTTTATCTGCAGAGAAAGATTCTTGAGGAGAGCGGGAGGAGGGGTGTGAAGGCAGGAAGCCTTAATTGGAACTTGACCTCTGACCCCTTGTCTGTCACCAAGGTATCCTGACTGTTACTGTTTCCAACTCTTGATCTAGGATCACAGCTCCCCAAACAAATACTAGGCTTGTCCATTACGAGTGAAACCACAGTACCGCTCTCGGAAAAGGCCGTTGTGGCCAAGCAAGTCCATCTGTCAGGCTCGAGCTGTTTTACTGTTGTTTTCCTGAAAATAGCAGAAAGGAATAGAAAAAGCCACTGGTTTTGGTCACTGATATGAGCAAAACTTCACAATGTCACATTCCATGTGGCGTCTCGTACTTTCTCACAGTTTCTGATGGTGATGGTGGAGTCAGATAGATGAATTGCTTGAGCTGTTTTTCTTTAAGTGGCTGTGCATATAGAATTACAGGGAAAGTAAGAGTATGAACTAATGCGAAATGACAAATTTGCGAACATTCTGCAGTGAAAATTAATCAAGACACGTTGTGTGTGGAATGCGGGTGTGAGTATGTTGCGTGTTTCATGTGTATTGGTTCATGGAGAAGCCGCAGCAGGGCCAGTGCATGGGAGGCAGGGCTACCACACAAGCCTGGGGTCAGAGAGCCTGTAAAACGATCCTTACGCTGAGAACATCCTCTGCACTGGGGTCCCTCTCTGCCTCACTCTCCCTTTCTCTCTCTCACACACACACAGGCACACACACACACATTCCTCCCCAGTCACTCTGAGGGGCAGGCACAGAGCGTGCTAGAAGCCTACAGCAAAGAATCTTACGCAGTCGCTTTGGTCACAGACAGAACAGAGGCGGCACCAAAAGAGAGAGAGAGAGAGAGAGAGAGAGAGAGAGAGAGGGGGGAAGAGAAAGGGCGAGGGAGCACCAGAGGAGGTCTGACGACACAGTTTTCACTCTCTCTGTATGCTGCACCTTCATGGAAGCCTTGCTTTAGAAGCCTCAGCTGCACAGCTGTGACCATATAAAAGCTGTCAATGTGCAACACGTGCACAGAACTCTTCAAGAGGTCACTTGTTTCTTCAAGAGGACAAACTGGGCAGCCAAGGTGCACCTCAGGAGTTTGAGGTGTAGGACTGGACCAGCAATGTTCTCCACAAGTTCTTTCCCATGGATGTCCTATATGGACATATCCACCGCATGCCCCAGGCCAAAGGACTCTCTCAGAAGCTTGTAATATCCCCTGATTCTGGACTAGCCAAGACCAAGAAGCTCTGACCAAAGAAGCCCTCAAAGAGCTCCTGCTTGACAAGCTTGGCATCATTGACCTGGACAACCCATATGGTGGTAGCCACGTGGATTCTCTCGGACGCTTCTAACATCACCTGACCCAGGACTACCCAAGAAGACCAAGAAGAACCTGTGAGCAAAGAAGCCCTTAAAGAGACCTTGCTTCTTTGAAGACCAAGCTCTGTATCACTGACCTGTATCACTGACCTGTTTCACCGACCACTGACTGCCATGCTCTGGTGGAGGCTCGCCTGCCGCGCTGTGTGTTTGGCCGCTCTACTGGTGGTGGCCGGTTGTGAGCAGAAGAAAGAAGCGGACGAAGGGTCGCGGGGCACCTCAGGGAAGGCCAGCGGCACGGGCAGCGGCAGTGGCGGCAGCTCCAGCAGCCGCAGGTACCACCGGCTCCAGCACGGCCAGTGCACCTACACCTTCATCCTTCCGGAGGGTGACGGAAACGGTGGGACGTCTTGCCGGGAGACGAAAGCAGGTACCCAGTACAATGCCAACGCACTGCAGAGAGATGCCCCTCCACCCGAGCCTGACTTCCCCAGTCAGAAGATCCAGCAGCTGGAGCACATCATGGAGAACTACACACAGTGGTTACAGAAGGTAAGGCTATTTCAGTCTGTATTTAGGATTCACTGAGTTCAGTCTAACTGGATGTGGTGATATTCCATTTGAGTGAGTCATGCTTGCTTGCCCACAATTGTTCCCTTGCTTGCAGGGAGTGGGTTGCTTAGAAATGTATGTGCAAAGGTAAAACTATAGTGGGCAAGTACGAAAAGTACGGGTTCAAGGGTAAAGTTTAATCATGCAAAGGTTCCATGGCAATTAAATTCCCAGCAAGCATATTTCCAAGCCAAGTTTTTTTTATTTTTATGTGTGTGTAACAGACAAACGAGTGCCTGGAAAGCCAGTTTATTGCTGCAGTCACGTCAAGTTATTGCTGCTAGCATTTCTGACCCCCTTTGCCTTTCTCTGTTTATATGACTGTGGGATTTAGCAGCTTCTTTCCTCCTGGGTTTGATCTTGCCAGTGTTGACAGAAAGATATTAGATTATGTGTTTGATATTTCTGGTCACGGCTTGCGAAAAAGCACAGCCAGAGAGCAAATTGCGAGCGTAAGCCTTTGGAAGTGTTTGCAATGCTCTGACAAGTGGTTCATTCCCAAGCTCATTCTTTTTAATGGCGTTACAGTTGTGACTTGAGGTGTCAGAGCCGCTGATTTATACGCGCAGAGCTGCGTCTGTATCCGTTCCCTGTTGCTTGCGCCGGACTGCGTGACTGCCTGGCAGGGGCGTCTCGCTTCAGCAGTGCCTGCTTTCACAGATGTCCAGGTGGACTCCACACGTCGTGCGGGTGCTGGTCACTCGCTCACCCTGCAAACTATTCGTACGCTGTCTCTTTAATGACAGGAAGTGAAGGAGAGCCCCGGGAGCGTTTGGAGACGAGAGTTAGGGGACTGTGACCTCCTCTTTAAACTTTCACTTCCTTCATCATGACGCTGCTTCATGGGAGTCAGAATGAAACTATGTACTTTAGTCAAATTAGCATTCTTTGGATGCTTTTGAGCTACCAATAACGAGGTGTTATTTTTTTCATATAACAATTATCATATGATATAGATTGCCGCTGTCAGGCAAATACCTTCAGACCTTCATATTTGCAGTTTTTCACTTTTTGACATAATATTAGCCCTTCTCCTGTAAAATTGATATTTTGGAGATACATTGAGGTTTTTATAAACATATATACTGTATCCCCAAAACGGCAATAAAAAGTCATGTAAGGTGTAAGGCTTTTGTTACATGTGTGTGTGTATATATATATGTGTGTGTGTGTGTGTGTGTGTGTGTGTATATATATATATATATATATATATATAATATATATATATATATATATATATATATATATTATAATTGTTATAGTTCATTTTTTTAGATTGTTGGCATAATAAGATAATTACTTTTTTATTAGGCGTAAGCTTAACTGTGAGTTCCCTGAAGTGTGATTATGTAAAACAAGAATTTCTTCCATTAGCTGTAGTGGTGTGTTCTGCTTTAACAGATTCATTCAGAGTTTTTAGCTGATTAGGATTGTTCCTGCAGTTTTGTCATATTCTTCATAACATTGTAAAACGTGCTTACCAACAATGACCAAATGAAAAGATCTGATGATGAATTTGGTTTATGGCTCCGATATTCTTGGAGAAGAGAGGTTATCTCTAAAACCTCTGTGCACTAGATAAACACCATAACCATATGCTTTCATTAAGCCCATTTATGGTTTATTGGTATCAGAATTTCTAAAAAGGAAAACGTCACATAACTTATGATTAATTGCCGTGATGTGTCGGTTTATTTGGGAAACTGTGTGATGGATTGTTTTAGGATACTGTAATTTATTATTCCTGACATAGTCAGTACATTAACCATACTGTTCTGTAGGCATGTTTAACAGTAATCTATGTATGTTAAAAGTTCAGTGGTAGTGCCCGTACAGTCTGTATATGTTTTCAGAACACTGTGTAAACATTTGTAAATGTTAAAGTAGGTAGTAGGTGTAGAACATGCCTTGATAGATTGATCCCACATTGACGAACATCTTTGAACGTCGTAAACATGTTATAGTGCATAAATATTAAATGTACATGATATAATGCTATTTGTGGTATATAGTTAATGATAAATAACTCTAGAATAACCCCCCAGATCTTTCATTTTCTTGACGGCATTTTCCAAAACTTTTCCAAAACTTTTAAAAAGGTAGTATTTTGTATTATACCATTATATGTTGTTCCTACTTACATGGTGTTTATTATATTTCAAACGCATGCAAGGGCTTAACTAACTAGTTTATGTCTTTCTTCCTGCTTCTGCGCAGAATGCTGTATAGTAACTGCATATATTTGATGTCTGAGATGTACCTAGACATGACATGTGTGTTATACCTCATTAGGATTATCTCTAAGCTGAACATTTGCAATTGAAAGCACATTTGTAGCTAGAGCCGAATCTTCCATTAGCCCTTATCGTGCTAAAAGTGACTACGGGCTAGATTCTAGACTAATGAGAGGCTTTACTTCCTCTGTGGGAGTGTGAGAGCTTGTGCCAACATTGTTAATGCCATAATACCTCCATACTCACACTAAGAAACACAGTGAAGACCTTTAACATTTTTCATCTCCGCTTAAAATACACACACTTCTATTACTGTCTTTAAGGGTGACGGAACTGTGCATTACTGTGGCTGAAAACTACCATTCCTAACCCTAAGAGTCGAGAGTTGTTATCATCACTGTGCTCTGCTATATAGTTCATCACATATCTAGTAGCATAATGAATTAGTATTTACATGCAATTTACATCTGAACCACTGACGTCTTTCTATTAGTTTCAGCGTCAAAAAATTATGAATGCTGAAACGTTGTTCTTCTCTGAAAAAGGGACTGAACACTCTGAACTGTGCTACAAAGGGTACACTGAACAATTTCATAGTAGAACCAATTTTGGTTCCATGAAGAGCCATGTTTGTACTAGAGATGTGTGATTTAAGAGGTTCTTCACACTTACACCTACATGCCTTTTACAAATGTGGCTCCTTATGAAACCAAAACTGGTTCTTCACTCAAAGAACCTTTTGTAGCACCTGTGTGAAGGCTCTGTAAGCCTTTGAGAGGTTCTTCACACTCACACCTGCATGTCTTTTATGAATATGGCTTGTAATGAAACCAAAACTGGCTCTTCTACTGGTTCTTCATTCAAAGAACCCCTTGTAGCACCTTTATTTCTAATAATCTAGCTGTAGAGTGCACATTATGTTTAGGCCATGTCACACCATGATATCTCCTCTTCAGAACACATCATTTTACCAATGCAAATAGGCCACAAAGGGTATTTTGAATGGTTCCATAGAAGGACCAATTTTGGTTCCATTAAGAGGCATGTTTGTAATAGAGATGTGTGATTTACATTGGTAAAGAATCTTGACATCAAGTCAAGTGAAGGTTCTGTAAGCCTTTAGGAGGTTATTCACACTCACACCTACATGTCTTTTTTCAGCATGGCTCTTTATGAAAACATAAAAAGAACCCTTTGTAGCACCTTTATTTTTAACAGTCTATCTGTAGAGTGCACATAATGTTTAGGCCATGTCCATAATATATGTCCACCATAATATCTCCTCTCCAGAACACACCATTTTATAAATGCAACTGTGATATCAGGCCGAAGTTCAGAACCTGCCCTTAAACAGAACTTCTTTTCTAATGCTCTCAATGAGCTACAAGTGAGAAATGATTAATATCTAGTTAAGCGCACTTTACCAACATAATTACACGTTTGTTTTTGCTAACCTCAGTAATCTTTTGGCAGTCAAACCTTTGTTTGAGCATTTTCCTCACTGAGCCCAAGCCTTTGTGAAACATCAGTAGGCAGTAGGAGTGATATTAGGTCATACGCTCAATTGCACATCTTTGTTCCAGCAAGGATAAAGTAAACTAACATTTCTCAAAGTAATCGCTTCATAGGGGCAATTGCACAACTAAGGGCTGCATTAGAGAACGCTAAACCCCACTCTGCTAATTCAACCTAATTGTGCGAGTGGAACATGAGGATGCAGTTAACATATTTCAGTCAACATACTTAATCACAGAAGATTAAGTGTCCCAGGCAAGTCTATCTATCTTAATCATGTAAGTCCTGACTGCTGCTGGATGGCCGAGGTGGTCCTAATACCTCTCCATCCATCGCCTGATGAAAGACAGCAGATAGTGGCCGGTCTGTTGTTGGACGTGCAGAAGGGGGTCTGCGTGGGGTCGAGTCAGAATGACTCGGCTGGGCACATCGTTCCCTCACTGGAATTCTGTTGTGCCGGGAAAAGAGAAGAACCTGATAACACGCTGGCCCAGTCAGAGGTGGCTTCTGTTTGTTCAAGGATTACCATAGAAGAAGGGATTGGCCTGAGACAGAGTGCTGCGGTTTAATCTAGGGATCTGGAAACTCGTTCAAAGGTTTTTTTAACCCCTGATCTGAGCCAAATCTCTTAATGCTAACTGTCGGACGATACCAATCCAATCTATCAGATTTTTTTGTTTCTATAAATAATACAGCCCTTCTTACTTAGATACATGCTAATACTCAATGGTAATCAGCAGTGAAATCTGATTTACAATTGTGCTAGGAGCAACTTTTTAAACAACTGTTTTAAACTGTAGTGTTTGATATTTTACAGTACAGTCTGACTGACCTACCAGACCATTCAGTTCCCAGCTCCTTTAAAACTCTTTAGTCAAATCACTTAGTGTGTGAATTAGCATACTAAAAACATTGTCTGGAAGAGTGAAGAGTTTAAATCCTCCTCTTCTTACAGATTAACTAGCTCACTCTTTACCTGCTGCTCTGGGAGGCTCTGAGCTAACGCTAAGCTAAAAAAAAAAAAGAACAGCTAAAGCTTTCCTGCTCCCCGAACTTTCTGTTCCACCTTAAATAATGCAGCAGTGACTTCTGCTGTTGAAATGTACACAATGTAACTGCAGCACTATTTAAGGTGGAATGGAGAGTTAAAATTAGAGGCCAACTTTAGCTTTTGTTGCTATCTTGTTGCTAAGGTGGCTTTTAAAAAATTAGAAGTTTGTCTGTAGCAGCTGAGGATCAGCTGAGGTCTATTAATGTTGCCTAGAGGACGCCAGAAGACATTCTGCTGCAGCAAACCTAAAAATCGGGAGTGGATTGGAACCTTGAAATTCGATACCCAACCCATTAAAAAGCCTGGATCGGCCCCCGATCCCGGGTCACTGGACATCCCTACAGTATGGTGACCACTTGTGGCCGTTCCTCACTACCCGCCAGAGCTTCTTTATCACACCTGTCATAAGAAGACGTATACGAATTGAGTTGTTCTTCAAATATTAGTTGTTAGGAGATCTAATCACCTAGTAAGCTTGAAGCGAGCATGTCCAGTCAAAGTTTGTTCTCAAGCTTAAGGAATTCAGTGGGACACTGGGGCTTGGCCC
Source organism: Salminus brasiliensis (assembly GCF_030463535.1). Classification (NCBI taxonomy): domain Eukaryota; kingdom Metazoa; phylum Chordata; class Actinopteri; order Characiformes; family Bryconidae; genus Salminus; species Salminus brasiliensis. The sequence goes on along the minus strand of NC_132880.1, from coordinate 43,354,067 downwards.
TAGCTCCGTTTCACTCAGGGTGAAAGCTGCTTCTGCCTCGAGGACATGTGGAAGTCCTCAGTGGAGTTTAAATGATAGATCTTCACACTCTGTGTTGAGAGAAAACGTTTTACAAGCTTGAGTTTCCAACGGCCGTGCCTGTTGCCAAACTACTCTCTTGATTTAAAATCACACATTCGGACCCCGGTTGTATGAAAATCTGCATTGTTCTGCTTCTCCCTAGACACGGCCCAATGGCAGCCAGCGCAAAGAAAGGGTAATCCTAAAGTTAGACAAAGGCGCTCTCCCAAGGCCTTCTTTCTGCCGTCTTTATGACTATCTGAAGGCCACACAGAATGCCTAAAAAGCCAGGCCAACGCAGGACCAAGCTATTTTAGGGGTGACTTCCTTTGTATAAGAGTTTGTTTTTGCTGATAGCGCTGGCCAAAGCCAACAAACCCAAGGAGGCAGACCAACAAACCCAAGGAGGCAGAGCTAGCCGACACTCGGCAGACTGAAAAGCTCTTCCTTCCTGTTTTTTAAAGGAATCAGAATAGTGGCACATTCATCACAGCACCAGTGAAATGTGTCTGCCCCTCAAATTCAATCCCTACATGAGGTGAAAGCAAAACAGAACACTCTACTTAGCGCGTCAGGGGAATATGTAAGAAAATACGTTACGGCACTGTCAAATCTTTTGGAAAATGGATGTGAAAATTAAAGCCAGGGTCGTGCGCATTCTCGATTTTTCAGAAGGACCAGAGGGACATTTAGTAGAAGTGTGTCAGCCTGCTAGGCAGTTTTGAAAAAAGGCTTTCCTGGGTATGATATGTCAGTAGACAGAGTAGGCCGGTTTTGGGTCATGTTGCTGATAAAGGGTCAACAAAGCATCAAGATGCGACACTTCGCTCTAGAATTATGGTAGGGTTTCATTTCCCTTTCCTTTATGTACCCAGACTCCGACTTTCTCCAGTTTCCTTTGCATAATCAGCATCAAGCATTCATGCAGTTAAATTTCCTGCATCACTTTAATTAATCATGTGCTAGCATGCGCTCTGTTTGCCATTTATTTAGGTTTAATTGCAGCATCATTTTTCTATTTGTTTAGGTGCACCAAGCCTTTCACTTATCTCTCCCGTCACAGCATTTCGCTCAAGGCCCGACCAGAATGTGTGTCGAATAAATTGAGAATTTCCTGAAATATGTTTGGCTTTCCCGGTGCCCTGGAGCATATTCATTTCTTTAATGGGTCCAATTTTTCTTCCCCGTGTTACCTCGGGGATCAAAAATAAAGGCGCAAGGTGACTGTCAGGTGAGATCCATCCATCTTTGCTAGTGATAGTGCTGCTAACTTGAAAATGTCTTAATGTTCAGTGGCACAGAAACCTGACCCCATTCTCCAGTGACTCAAATTCATTACTCTGAAGGGTACATAAACAAGGTATACTGTTATGAGCCAAGAAATGCACTTGACCTTGAAGAACCTTCAGCCTTTTTGTTTGCGGTGAAGATAAACATCAGCTAAGATTAGCATCTCTATATACTGTCTGTATCGCTCTATACACCACATCTGTTTTTTTAAGTAGTTCATTAACATGCGCAGATGTATTGCTCTGGTTCTGTGCTCGTCTGTGTTCCACAATATGGTATTTCTTATCTAATCTTGGTACTGAGACTGGACGGCTACTTCAAATAAAGACTGGGCTACTATTCAACAATGCTACAGAGCGTCGTCCGCCTGCAACAGCCCAGCTTTTCAGCTGTTCAGCTGAAGAGTCAGTGTAGGCACATCGGCTGAAGATACTGAAGCGTCAGAACACTTCGGCTTCTGGTTCGCCTGTTATCCTAGGTTACGTTGAGAGTTTGATGACTGTTTGGACGCTAGCGTGGCTCTCAGCGCAGGCAGCGCTTCAAGTCGTTATTGTGCACATGGAGTCAGATTCCGAGGATCAGCCTCATTTCCGAGTGGTGTAAAGGGGTGTAGGGGTGTAAATCTTCTCTTCTCTGTAAACATCATGCTCTTAACCAAATGTCTAAGCCGTTATTCTCAGCCCATTCCATCTGCGCCTAATACTACTGCTGAAGAACCTCCAATGGATGGTTCTTTACTAGTTTAGTAAATGAGATGTGTGTGAAGGTAAAGGCCTTTTTAAAGTTCAGAGCACCATCACAGAATATTATGGTTCTACATTAATGAACATTTTTATGCTTCAATCTCACAAATAAAGGCTCCAAAAAGAACTGTGTAAAGAACGTTACTGAATGCTTCTGCAGAGAAATGAACTTCTACATAATTCTATATCAAATAAAGGTGTTTCCTAGAACCATACGTTCTAACTAAGATTGAGGTTGGTGCGGCGCAACAGATAACTACCTGCCACTGAGCTACTACACCATGTGGGAGGCTGGGGTTCGATTCCCGGTCTGGGTGACTGTGCTGCGCTACATCAATAAGAGTCCTTGGGCAAGACTCCGAACGCTACATTGGCCCACCTCTGTAATACGAGTAACCTTGTAAGATGTTTTATATGTACAGCAAAAATCTCAACATTAGAAAGGTTCAATGCTTGTAAGTGAGATGTGAAGAACCTTTTCAAAATCTAAGCAAACCAACATGTTAATCCATTCTGGAGCAGTGTCACAATAGAACCACACTGCGTTCCTTAAAGAACATGTTGGTGGACGTTTCTGTCAGGAACCATGTTTGTAAATGAGATGCGTGAGGGTGAAGAACCTTTTTAAAATCCAACCAACCTCTGTATAGTTTTATACCAGATAATGTTGTTTTCTAGAACCATGCAGTCCAACCGAGAACATTTTAGATCATTTTCTACTTTATCATAAAGGTTCTACATTAATTAAAATTGTAATTTACAGTCTTAAAAAGGGATTCCTTGGTGTAATGTCACAGAAGAACCACTCTCATTTCTTAAAAAGTTTTTTGTGAAGAACCGTGTTTGTAAATGAGATGTGAGAGTGTAAAGAGGTTTTGCTAGAACCGTACGTTCCAGCTGAGAAATATTCAGGGACCTTTCAATTTACAGCCAAAAATCTCAAATTAACATTGCATTATTCTACAGTCTTAAAATAACTCTGTTCCAGAAAGAATTCTTTGGAGCAGTGTCACACTAGAACCACTCTCAGTTCTTTAAAGTGTGTGTAGGCAGACGTTCCTGTGAAGAACCATGTTTGTAAATGAGATGTGTGAAAGGATTTTCTAGAACCGTACGTTCCAGCTAAGAAATATCCAAGAACCTTTTTATTTGCAGCAAAAATCATAAAATTTTAGCTTGGAGCCTTAAAAATAAAGACTCCAAAAAGAATTTTTGGAGTAATGTCACATAAGAACCACTCTTGTTGAGTGTGTTGGCGGACGTTTCTGTGAAGAACCATGTTTGTAAATGAGACGTGGGAGTGTAAAGGGGGTTCCTAGAACCGTACGTTCCAGTCCAGACATATTTAGGAACTTTTATATTTCCTGGAAAAATCTCAACAAAGTAAGTAAGCACTCACGGACCAAGAATTGGAGTGTGTTCATAGTCATCTCCTTTGGGAGTGCTGTCTTCCCTCGTTCGTCAGACCCAGCACCATCTGATATATATTAATCTCATGCATAAAAGCCACTCTGTGGGACAGGGATTGCTGTCCCCTCTTGTGTGTGCTGCTATGGAGCTTGGTCCCAGTGCGGATGACTAGTGCAGATGTTCCGCTGCGAGTGTGTGTGCCTTCCTCCACCTTAGCTTGTGCCGAGGCTTGGGACTCTATCTGTGAGTTCAGCTCCTTCAACTTTTCCACAACTGCAGATCAAAACCCCACATTTTGAAGATGAAAAGGGAGCGGCCGAAAGCTGGCAGGCCAGACTGCAAAGTCACTGAAGAAAGAGAGGCAGATAAATAATAAGCAAAAATGTAACCCAGCCTGTGGGAAAACATATGAAGGGTTGAAGCGGAGGAGGAGGGGTCGATCGAGTAAGTGTGCAAGCGAGAGAGAGAGAGAGAGAGAGAGAGAGAGAGAGAGAGAGAGGCAAGGAAGTGCATGAATTATATGTTACTCCCTTCGAGTGACAAATGGATCATTTTCTTATCTTTCTCACATTTCTGTTTGAGTAGCACTTGTGCTGTATCTGAGCCACAGGTCTTTTTTCTTTTCCCTTCAGGGCTCTGGGAGTAGTGTGTTTTATCAGCTTGCTGATATGCTTGATGGACTCCACAACTGGTGAAAACTCACCAACTCACAGACACCAATACTGTATTGTGATCAGAATTAGAAAGACATTAGTTTCTGAATCTAAGCTTGAGGGAGAAAGCAGTGCAGTGGAACACAGTGCGCCATACATAAAGACTGAGGCACTTCTGAGCTGAAAATAACAAGGCAGTTGGACAAGTGGATGAGCTGTAGCCAAGTACAGAAATTCTGATTATAGGCTTATTCGAGAGGGATTAAATGCCCGTGGGGTCCCGAAGTACTTTCCCCTTTATTTTTATTAACCATGTCAACCATGTCTTTCTGCTTCTTTCTCCTCCTCTGAGAAAATTACCAGCAGATTAACCCGCAGTTATTCACTTAGAATGTTAAACTGCATTTATTGTATGTATTTATTGTATTAGTTGTATGTATTATCCTCCTTAAAAAGAAAATTTGGCATCTCTATATAAGGGCTGGGAAACAGGAAGATCCCAAAACCCCCAAACTCATAGATTACAGTCTTGACTCCTTATATTTGTGCCCCCAAAATTGACATACGCCCAGCCCAGTAGCAAAAACCTAGTCAAAGCTGGCGAAAGGGTAAAACGTGAAGCCGACTTCAGGAGAATATGGTGATGTTGATACTGGAGAGCAGCTGGAGATCACCTCCAGACTCTGCTAGTTCTGGGAATACGGGTTCCTACAGGAACCAGGCCTCATGATCGTGGCTCGTTGTAACAAAGCAAAAGCCAGGGAAAGCAAAACAGAACTAGGCTAAAAGCTAACTCTAGCCAATGCTAGCTTTTACCAAATGTTCTTGGCATTGTCTGTTGCCTTAAAAACAAACTGGACTGCCTTAACTGACATTTTTTTTACCAGTATGATTTGTGAAAGTCAAACCTGGTGAAGTGAGTAGAGGAGAGGCTAAAAGCTTGCTAAAAGCACATTACGCTAAGGGGACACAACGAAAGGACCACAACACTATCCAGTAAGACACTGGCTAATAATCACAGTGTTTTTGTGACGGTGTTAAAGCTATGCTTTAATATATGGCTTCGGTGAGCCATTCACTGTTCTGAGGCAAAATAACCTATGGTAAATAGGCTTGTAACGTTGTGCTAGTCACAAGTCACAATCTTACTATTTATACATCAACACAACTTGGGATCCTCAGATAATGCATTCTTTGGCACCTTCAACTCAGTGATGGCCTAATCCGCGTCCTATCCCATTACACATCTCTGTGATTTTCCAGGCAGATGTTGACTTGCATTGGAAAAAAATGCTTTTGGCTGCTGCTTTGCACCATATTTAGTCTTTGAGAGCATGTATCCATAAGAGATTGTGATGATATATCCATCATCTCTTCTATACTCTAGTGCCTCTTCTCCAATGAAATCCCCATCTTGTGAATAGAGAGTAATCATGTGACCACATGATGCAAACATTCGGGTACTAAACTCGATTGTCTGAATGTGAGAGTTTAACGACTGGGGACAGGTGAAATGTGTTTATTCCTCCTGATAAACTAACCGAATCTGAACAAGGCTCATGAGATGTTTGTGGTTATAAAACACTCCAGTAGCTGCAATGCCTTTAGTGACATTTACTGTAACTGGAGGTTGACAGAGCTGGCTTGTACAAGTACAGTTAAATTGTGCACTGACCCTGATTTACTTCTCACGGACCTGCTGTTGGATGCAGCTGCATATCTCAAATCCATATTATCAAGGTTTTGATGCTCTGCAGCTGGAACAGTAGTCTTTGACAGGGATTAGCTTCATGTGGGCAGATGTGGTGATGTAATTATTAGCAGAGTATCCCTGTGATTTTGGCCCCTGTTAGAATCTGTCATGTCAGTAGCTATCTATGGACTCCCCATTCCTCACTCTGTGCTGTTACCTACTATAAACTGAATTGTAGATGTAAACTCCGTTTCCACAGAGATAAACAGTATCAGTCATGTCTGAATTAACTCACTAATAGATATTCCATCTTGTGAGAAAAGAGCTTTCAGGTTTTACCCTCTCAGATGCTCAAGAAAAATGTATACACCAGTATACAATATATAACAAATAAATACAACAGTATACACTGATGACCCTAAAACATTATGACCACTCACAGATGACGCAAATCATGTAAATGATCTTGCAACAACAGTGCATGTTATGGACTGGATAACATTAGACTGTTGGCTGTTTTCAAAGGTGAAAATTGGTGGTTGTTAAGACTTGCATGACTTTGACCAGGGCCAAATCGTTATGTCCAGACGACTGGGACAGAACGTCTCTGAAACAGCAGGGCCTGTTTGGTGTTCTCGGTCAGCAGTGGTGAGTACCTACTGAGAGTGGCTTGTGAGAGACGTACGATTAACTGATGACAGTGTCTCGGGCACTTAAGGCCCATCAGTGGGCTATGAACATCTGGAATAAAACAACAGAACAGCTACTGGTTAATGATGGTAATGGGAGGCTTGTTTTGCAATACACAGTGAATTGTACATTGAATTGCTCTGTGTTGGACCGCAATTGAATCTAACCAGAGTTAGATTGCCCATGCTAACCCCTGTCTACCAATAAAAGCCCCTATCATAAAACACATGTTTCTTTGCTTGTTTAATGGCAGCAGGATGCACTGAGGGAAGAAGACAAGCTGGTGGAGGGACTGCGATTATCTGGGTGGTGTTATGCTGGGAAAAACCCTGGGTCTGAGCAATTGTGGACAACAGTTTGACATGTGCCATCCATCTTTTTGGACCAGGTTAACCTTTTTATAGCAGTGGTGTTTCCTGATGGAAATTGCACAGTTTTGCATGGATTAGTCAATTAGTTGACAAATAAGTCTGCTAGTTGGTGCTAGTAGAGGCAGGAGGAGAGTCGAGAAGTCAGTTGTTCTGCTAAACACAAATCCCACAGTATCTTAACAGTATGGAAATGAGAAGAAACACAGACAGAAGTTGTGTAAAAAAACATACTGAAAAACAGGCTTATAGGACATACTAGGCTTCGAGAACTGCTGCAAATTATATGATAGTCCCATTAAACTGGCATACAAAATGACTAATAACAGACTGCTTGGCACAGCATGTCCAGAACATGTAAATAAAGGGACAGTAGGAATTTTCCAGTTCTGCCTCTGAAAGCCACATTGGTGTGCAGAGATGACCACAGATTGCAATTTGCATTTAGCTTCATAAGCAATTGTTAGTTTCCCATCGGACTGATAAAGCAACAAAATCTCCAGTTAACAAGCTATTGACAAAGTTCTTTTCACTAACCTGAAGCACATATTTAATTTTTTTTGCTACTATAGTAATAAAATAATTTTTTGACTGACCAGTTGACTAGTAAGGACTGTTACTCCAACAAAAGCAGGCTCTTTTTTTTAACACCCTTGATTTTGGGAGAATCAATGAATTAACAGGTGTTCCAATACTTTTTTCGTATAGTGTACATTTAAATAAAAAGAATAAAAATGTAAAGGACTGCTAACTGAAGATTGCTAGCCAGGTAGATGGTTACGATAATAGAAATAGCAATAAATGTAAAAATACTTTTCTACTTGTAAGCAACCTAAGCTGTGCATATGTCTCATCCTGTATAAATCGATTATAAATACAGTCATCCTGGACATTCAGTAAATCTGGAAATTCTATCCTGTTCTAAAAGTATTTAAGTGTCTTAGACCTGTGACCAGAAAAATGCCTTGAATGAAACATCTCCTCTGTCACCTTTAAGCTCTGAACTGCTTCTGAATCCAGGCCAGCATTGTACTTGCTTTGGCTGGCCCTCGTCCAGGCTTCTCACATTCCGCAGGGTACCAGAGGCATGGTGGGCAGGACCAACTGCTGATAATTACTGGCAATGAAGAGGTGGTCTTCACACCCCCCTTGCTCTCAGCTCAAAGAGTATGATTCAAGGGTAATGGCAGGTGCCAAAGGTCAACCCACATTATACTATCACAGGGGGAAAACGACTGCACCTTCAAAAAGGCCGCAACTGGTGGCAATTTAGGCTCAATTGCAGTCGTGATGGGGGCTCTTTATAGTAATGGTCTGGGTTAAACCTCTAGCAGCATTGGTAAGGGTTGGACTCAGTTCCAATAAAGTCTGAGAAGTTCTACCCTGAAGCTGCTTCTAGAGTCACCATGAAAGAGCAAAATGCCATCAGTCATCAGGATTTAGCTTTAATTAAAACGATTAATGAATAGGAGCACAGGCACAGGTATCAGCCTTCATGGCGCAGCCTCTAAATCTCGGAACACATTCCTCCTGATAATACAGATGGAACATGGGGTTTTTGAAGGTAACACATTTCTCATAGAGCCTGTCAGCGAGAGGAGTGTGTTTGTGAATGGATCTCTGCACAGTGTCTGCCAAGCCAGTGCAACTGTATTTAGACATTCATCTACAGTGAGAGCAAGGGCCTGGTGCTATTTGCAGATGCCCTCCTGTTTCTATGAAGCCTGACTGGCAGTGTTGAGAAATGAGGGCCTGGTGAACTACAGTGGACATATCTACTAGTCTACTCTGCCCACAAATGTGTTCTTACTGCCATACGGAATAAGCATCTGCTTGATATCCTAAGAATAAAGGTCACTATCTTCATCTGAATGTCATAGCCTACAGTATTGCAGCCTGATCGTACTTGCCATAGGCCTATACACTTTAAAACCACCTACCTAATACTGTGTAGGTCCCCTTGACCTACCCAAACAGCTCTGAGCCATCAAGGCATGGGCTCCACAGAGCTATTGAAGGTGTCCTGTGGTACAGTATATGTCCAAATGTTTGTGGACACAAATAATGGGGCTTTAATTGTATCTTATTGCAATATTGTATACGACTTACATTGGGAATTACAAGGCAGGGTTAAGAAACTTGTCTTCTGACTTGCTGAGTGCTGAGTGTGCAGCAGCATTAACAAAATAATATCAGCAGTTATATAGACGATTGAGTAGCGTGCTACCTAAACCCCAGTTTGAAATGGGTAGTAAATCATGATGGTTTTGATATAGTCAGTGTTTTATTTTATTGCTCTGATTTATCAACAGCTTTATCTGCCTCTTTTTTTTCTGAGTTTGATAGGAGAATTGCGCCAGATTGCAGAGTTTCGCTGCTGAAGTCACTGTTTATGTTGACTTGATCCCTCTCCTCTTCACAATCTTCACTGGAGCTGATGCAGTAATGTAACAGCCCTTAATATTGCGCTGGGGATTCCCCAAGAGGAAATGGCAAATAACCCATTTACAAGCATTGAAAGCAAAGTGAAATTCTCCACCATTGCCTCTGTGCTTTGCACATTTGCCCTTTTTTACATTTACATTTATGGCATTTAGCTGACGCTCTTATCCAGAGTGACTTACAAGGTTACTCGTATTACAGAGGCCAATGCAGTGTTAGGAGTCTTGCCCAAGGACTTTTATTGATGTAGTGCAGCACAGTCACCCAGACCGGGATTCGATCCCCAGCCTCCCACATAGTGTGGTAGCTCAGTGGCAGGTAGTGGTGTTATCTGTTGCACCACACCAACCACCAAACTTATGCTCTTGGTGAGGCTCGAACTCACAACCTCAGCATACCTTCACAAGTAATGCTGTACAAGTACCGCGTGCTAACCGATTGCGCCTCAGGGCTTTTTTTAACTCCCGGCAAGTGATCACTTCCATCTAAAAACCAGGTAGCTTTTAATCACACCTTTATAATACGCATAATCATTGTTATGACTACATAATACTATAAGCAGTGCTGGAAATTTGGCCCTTATCCTCCATCCTGCCATCTGAATTGGTATTGCAGCCACGAAGCCTGTCGCTGTTGGGGCTGCTTTAGCTCATTTGATCTCTCCCCTACTTGTCACAGTGTGTATACACACTTCTGCTGCACTTTCAGTCTGCAAAAGCAAAAATAAACACAGGCCGAGGCTCGAGAAAGGAGGGGGCCTTGGCGACACCAGCCCCACAGAGTCGCTCTGTGAAGAAGCTGTTCTTGAAGGAGGAATAATGGGGCTTCAGGTTCGTTTCATGCAGACACACACTCTTGCAGTCAGTTTTTTTATTCACACTCTCACATACTGGACATGAGGCAATCACTAATTGGTGGCTGCTGCCTCTAACGGCTCATGTTGCATAAATGCTAAATGGTACCGTCTTACTAACATAGACAAGAAGTTGAAACAAAGCAGTTCACATGAGAAATGTGAGTAATTGAGTGCAGACTCTTGTGTATTTGGTTTAATTTGGTAAACCCACACTAAAATGAACACATTGGAAACATTTTACCTTTCATTTCCCTGCATTTTTCCTATACAGGATTTTTCTGTAGTCTGGACAGCAGACAAACAAGATTCAGAGTCTTTACTCAATCTTTTCAGTACTCCATCCAAAACATGATGTAGTCTATTATGTCTCAACAAGGCTGTAAATCTATATATATCCAATGGCTTCTATGTGCTATAGCTGTGCTTTGTACTGTGCTTTGAGTGTGCAGCAGCACACTGAAATGATTTCAGCAGGTATAAAGAACATTGAGAAGCTCACTACCTAAATCCTAGTTTGAAATGGGTAGCAAACCATCATGCCTTTGATATGGTCAGTGTTTTATTTTATTGCTCTGATTTATGAACAGCTTTATCTACCCCTATTTTTTGAATTTGATAAGAGAATTGCGTCAGATTGCAGAGTTCTGCTGCTGAAGTCACTGTTTACGTTGACTTGATCCCTCACCTCTTCACTTGAGCTAATACAGTAATGTATCAGCCCTTAAGCTGGTGCATATACATGTAGTCTTGTATGTCTCAAAAAAAAGATATATAAATATCTCACAGTTCATATGTGGAGCATTCAAAATGGTTCACATATGTTTCAGAAAGGATCTAGCACTTTGATGCACCTCAGGACTGCCAGTGGTCAGTCTAAATTTTAGTCTAAAATTAAGTTTATTAAATAAAATGATTCTTACATTTAAACAGTTCATTTATACATTTTGAAGGCAACAAAAGGGCTATTGGAACCTCCAATCAGAAAACTGACCAATCAGGATTTTGTTTCCCATGGTATCTAAGCAGATACAGCCAAACAAACACTCCCATTTATTAGGACGTCGCAAGCAGAACTGAAGGCCTTATGAATCACATTCATCACTGATGGAATTAAGAGCTGGCAGAGGAATCCACAAATCACCTTTTGATTTCCACTGGGTGTGACATCACTCATAGCCTAAAGTACAAGATGTCAGGCCAATTGATAAAGTACTAGATTACAAGATTTTTAGTTACCGCAACTTAGTTCAGTTAGCTTTTCTAACACACTTTTTAGTGTTTGGTCAACAACCCATATTGAGTTGAGCCTTAAAATCATCAGTATTTAAGCTGCAGCTAAAACTGATCTTATTAAATACTGTGTAAGATGTTTAGTCTGTGGCTCCTCCCCCTCAATCTGCTTACTGTGTAAAATACTGGTAGAGGCCTTCCTAATCTCAGACTCCTGACTATGGAGGGCTGTGGTGTTTATGGGATTTGAACTTGTGATCTCTTGTCTCTTCATAAGCAGGCAGTTAGGCAGTCACACCACTCTAGAGCCTTGAAGTTGTGTACATTTCTGTGTCCAAGAAAGATCAGAAGGGTACTGTGTGTTTTTATGTAGTGTAATTTCACAGCTCTAGACCGGCCCTACAGTCTAACTGCTGCTTATCAAATGTGGGGAGATCATAAGCTCAAATCCATGCAAGAGCTCAGCGCTCCATTGTCCATTGCAGATGGGAAGGAACGGTAAACAGATTAAGGGGAGGAGCCATAGACTAAACATCTTCCACAGTATTTAATCAGATCAGTTTCAGCTGCAGCTCATTTACTGATGATTTTGAGGCTCAATTTAATATGGATTGGTGACCAAACTGAGATGCGGAGAACCTTTGACCAAACTAAGCTGCATTTGGTCTGTAATCAGTTACTGTATCAATTTTTACATTGGCCTGACTTTACATGTTTTACAGTGAACTGGGAAGACAGTTTCTAATATATTTTCATATAATTTTAATCATAATTAAAGATCTCCTCTCCAATTAAAATGAGATGACATACTTCTAATGTCCTACATTAAGGAACATGTTCCTGTTCAATGTGAGTCTATAGGAAGTTGAGCGAGTGCAATGAGGTTGACCCTAACCCTCTGATACTGACCCTCACTGCTCCCCAGTGGTATTACTATATTACTATACATCTATATTACTCATGTCCAAGTGTCTCCTGTGTTCTGTTTTGTGATTTGATGCTGTCTGTTGTTAGAGTGGTCCACGGTTGTGAAGAGCCTTGAACAAGGCCAGCAGGGATACAGTGATGCATGCCTCGCTCTCGCCCACTGTTTAGGATGAGACAAGCAAGGCTTCATAGCCAAACCCTGATGTAAGACACTGTTGATGTGATCATGAGATATTTGGGGGGAAAAAAGGGAAATGGTCCATGCGGGACATGACGAGGAGGTTCTGGTTGCTGCGATTGTAATTCACTCCTTTTATTGTTCCGTGTTCAAAAGCAGAGTGATTTTGTAGTGCTTAGACTGGTGTAATTAAAGAGACCATGTCATGGAGTTTCACATAGTCTTCTGCAAAAGTTTCGGCACCCTAAACAAATGACTTATTTTGTTCATTTTTATAAAGTGAAAATATGTAAACAAAAATATGTAATAATTTATTATCTGAATTTAACATATTGAAAAAAATAAAACATAATAAAACATTTAATCTGCCATTACTTTTGCACGAGACATTTAATGCTTCTATCTGCTTAATGTTAAATTCATTAAATAAACAGTAGATATGCTTGATAATGTGCAGAAATGTGTCTCTGTAGAAGATATGAACTTATTTACAATTAGAAAATATAAATAATAAAAATAGTAAAAACTGGAGTGCCCAGGGCTTAACTATGTAAACTATTTATTTTACATAAAATATCATGACATGATATTCACCCCCACAGTCCATACATAGAAACTATGCAACAAAAAGAGACCATTGTGTTAATTTTTTCATGGTTGTGGTATTATTTTAGGCCACCTTTTCTTGGTGAACACTATAAGGGAAAAAAAGTATTGGGACACCTGCTCATTCATTGTTTCTTTCAAGTAAGGGTATAATATGTTTCTTGCTTTTGTTGGTGTAACTGTCTCTACTGTACAGGGAAGAAGGCTTTCTACTAGAACTTAGAGCATTGGTGTGAGGATTTGATTGTGTTTGGCAACAAGACCATTAGTGAGGTCAGGATGATTGATTCTCATCACCCCACCTCATCCCAAAATCCCAAACTAATTCCAAAATGAATACTGGATGGAGCACCAACCATCATTCAAAAGAAAACAGCACTTTCACTGCTCCACAGCTCAATACTACCCCTCTAGCCCACACCTGGCTAATTTTAGGCATGGCGCCAATAGGTTAATGTTTATCTGCTCCAAAGAGTCCTATTCAATTGGCAGTACTTCTCTACAGGGACTAGACAGGCTGGGTGTGTGCTGTTGCACATCTGCGTCAGCAATGGGTACGGTTTGAAGTAGCTGAATGCATTCATTAGAAGAGGTGTCCACAAACATTTGGACGTGTAACTGTCTATTCAGCCCACTCATTCTTGCCGAAGTGTTATGGAGTGTTGCTGCCTACATCTAATGGAATTGTTGGAGCAGTAGATGTGGGTGGAAATGTCTCACCCCTCAAAAAGCCGGAAGGGTTATTACAAACTTCTATTACCAAAGAAAAGCCCTATCGGTTTGTCCAGAAGCCCCATGTAGTTACTGAGTAATAGGCCTTAGTGAATAGCAATACGCCTTTGTGTGTTAAGGGGTTCTGTGTTAAGCCTATTCCATAAATTTGAGCTCATACTGCTTGCTGAATGAGGTATAACAGTATGTGGCTTATTGGCACACATCAGTTTTACAGGCACAGTAACAAAAATAGCTAAAGAGATGTAATAAGAATGAATTATTCCCCTGTTCTAATACATAAACTCACACAGCGGAGTTCTGGGAAATACATGAAATAGAAGAAAATAATGGAGAAGAATGGATAGAGGTGTGCACCAACACTGTATCAACACCACAATGTATCTTCTGGTCCAACTTCAAGATAAGAATCACAATGAAAGCAAAGAGCATTTCCCTATAAAGCTGACTGTCCTTGAAAGGTAAAACGTCTGCAGCTTGAAAACAGTCGAAATCCACCCAGAACAGAACCTGGGATGTCCCAGAACAGCGAAGAGCCAATGTTGCTAACATTTCCCTGTGATCCTGGACCAGCTAGACTGCAGCATTGCCAATGGAATTACCAAGCCATTAACATGCACATTCCTGCCGGGCTGCATCCCTGTGGAAATGTTCCCAGGTTTTCTCGTCTGGAAAGGAGGTCCGCTGCGGAGCTTGTGCAGGGGGACAAGGCTGCTTTCCAAGTCTGTTTTGTTTGTTGTTTTCTCCTCTGCATTGTCTCGGGTGAATGCTAACGTTTCCTCTCCCATACTTCTGGCCGTAATTAATCAGAGTAATTTGAAGAAGCAAGCCTGGCATGCTCAGATAGAAAGGGGCATGAGAGAGCACTTGTAACTGGAGGATTTGAGCAAATACACAATCATACACACAACCTCGCTCGCAAAATATTTGTCCACTGTCTACGTGATTTCACATGAAAGACGCTAAAGGGAAAAACCATCCAGCTTGACTCACAAGCTAAACAGTGTCGCATACTCGAAAGGATTAGTTCCACTGCTACTGGACTGATGTTTTGTATTTCAAGGGTTTTAGCATTTCTCAAGAATCTGGTGCATTCACACTTCATCTTGTTTGCAGCGGTAGTGCAGACAGAATTTTATTCTGGGGTACGAGACTTTGTTATAAGTTGAGAAGTCCAGTTAAGGGCACCAAAGAATGCAGTTTTTGTAGTTTTGAGTATTTTAAGTTGCTATTTTATGTACAAATAGTATGTGTGACTTTGGTTGGGCTAAGATATGCACAGATGCTGTTTTTTAGGCCTATTTACAACCCTGTTATTTTGCCTCCCATTGACACATGCTGATTTTGCTCTTTTTGAGTTAGCTAACTGAGTGGAGATTGTAGTAGGGTCTGGTAGGGTTAGCTTTTAGCCTAGTCCCCAGCTACCTCCTGCTCACTTCTTTGGCTCCTCCCCAGTCATCATGCGCAGCTCTTCTTTGTAATATGGTCTGGAAACTTGCTACTCCAGCTCTTCCCTTGAACTTATCCTCAAAATGGGTTATCTAGTGGGCTGGGTCTAAGTAAAGTTTGAGGGTGTGAATAAAATTGAGCCAGGACTTAAGAGTTTTTTAGTTTACTTGTGTGGATTTAGCTTTTAAACAAAGACACACCAGTGTTTGAGGTTTAAAATTTACCTCAAATCAACATCACGATTAATTGGACATTTGACCTTGATTACGATTAATGATCGATAATATAAGCAGCTTGAGTTGCGCAGTTGGCAATTATACAGTTATACAACTCTCACTAAATAACTACGCCAAGATAAAGGCAGTTTTTCATCCTATGGCACTTTTAGAACAAACATGTGTTTGTTCTAATATACTTTGTAGAAGATATGACTGTATTTACATTTACCAAAAAACACAGGAGTAAACTTTATTATTAAACTGTATTATTTTACATAAAGTATCATAACATGATAATCACCCCCATAGTTCATACAAAGAAACTAAACTACACGAAGAGCCCAGTGTGTGAATTTTCCATGGTTGTCTTAAGGAGTGTTGCTTGATATGGACAGAAATATTGGGACACCTGCTCACTCATTGTTTCTTTTGAAATCAAGGGTATTAAAAAAGAGGATGGGAGGATTACCTCAAATTATGTTCTGGTACAGATTTCTGGCTTTTAAAGAATGTAATCTGTGAATTTCCCCACTGCGGGACTAATAAAGGACTATCTTATCTTATCTTAATCTGAAAAAAAAATCCAGAAGATTACCGTAATCATGAGGTTTGAAAACACCTAATCTAAAAACATTCCTTTACTTTTAGATTCATAAAATGAATTATAGAAAACTAATCTTAGCAAGATGACTTCAATCTTACACAGATTATGTTGAAGCAGTTAATCAGTTTTTCAAATAACTTTAATAAGTTTATGTAGTTTGAAATATACGTAAATATGAGGTGCTGCAATGTTGTGCCCCGTTATATTAAGAAACTGCTCTCACTGCAATCACATGGATGCCCCAGCAAAGCTGCTTAGACCTTTCAATGAATACTGTCCAGGAGGAGCCCATATCAGACATAGACATTCCATTACTGTCCAACCCTGATCCCCGACAACCACCAACTATCCAACTTTACTGTATCTTCATAACCAGAGCAGCAGGTTCCCACAGTCCACAGAAAGCTTAGCTCAGAGTGAAAAGGCCTAGGCTCCTCAAGCCCACCTCCCAGGTGTTAAATCAATTGAACATCCTCACGCTGCTGAAACAGTGGTCCAAACAATCCTTGTCTAGACCAGCTCTAAACTCCATTTGCAGAATATTGATAAGAAAAACAAGCGAATGTCCTCCTTGCGCTACCAGAATCGAAAAAAGAGAGAGAAAAGTAAACATTTCTTTTGGATTCTGTCCTCGCGGTTCTGAGAACGCAGTCCTGAGTCAAAGCAAACAGTCCTTTCGTATGTTTTAAAAGACGTTCATAGTTCTAAGGCAGGATATCAAAAACTAATTGCCCTCTGTTTTTGTTATCTGCCGTTGCTGCTCTTGCTTTATTGGCCTTTATGCTACACATCGGAGGGGTTCTTCTGGCCTTTTGGTCTTATGTTCCTTACAGTGTTTCTAGAGAAGCTTGTGATATCTACCATGGAGGCAGAGACACTACGTAGCATTTTTACCTTAAAACAACCACTTCATAATCATGTTGATGCTGCACTGATGTGTAATGAGGTGAACCACCAATTATCCAGCTTCATAACCAGAGCGGCAGGCTACACATCGGAGGGGTTCTTCTGGCATTTTGGTCTTATGTTCCTTACAGTGTTTCTAGAGAAGCTTGTGATATCTACTGTATAATCTATACCACAATCTAATTTAATCTACATCGTGGCTACTCCAGGCTCGAACTGCGCTGTATAACTTTAAAGAAGCTTGCAAGAATGGTATATTCCTGAGTCATATTTGTGTAAAATCCTGTATTATTAGTCTGCCTCAT
Organism: Salminus brasiliensis; assembly: GCF_030463535.1. Classification (NCBI taxonomy): domain Eukaryota; kingdom Metazoa; phylum Chordata; class Actinopteri; order Characiformes; family Bryconidae; genus Salminus; species Salminus brasiliensis. The sequence continues at coordinate 43,336,707 of NC_132880.1, read as the reverse complement.
CAGTCCACATCAGTTTTCTTTACACATCAGTCTTCTTTATTGATTTCTGTATCGCACAGCTTGTCAACAAATGTATGTGTAAAGCGTGTTTTTAGGGAGATGCCCAAAAGTTGCTAAAAGAAGATCAGTGTTGAAGATGTAGCTTTAGGAGCACGGTAGTGCTCTACATTAGCTTGGACTTGCTTGGTCCAGCCTTGGATAAGTTTTGTTATTCAGATTGTGCTCAATTTTCATGATAAATAGACCAAAATAAATAAAGTGTCGTGGAAAGTTCTCTTTTGTAGGCACTTTGGAGATAGAAGGTTTTTGTATGATAGCAACGAAATACAGTTTCAACTCTGGTAGCTGGTCTCTCCTTGACACTGTTCGACCTCAATTTGGTCTTATAAACATGGGAAATATCAATCTAAATGATAATGTTTAATGTACTACCATTTTGTGGAATGGTTTTTCTATAAACAGCTTCTATAAAATATGACCCAGAGTTATACAAGGGAGTCGACTCACTGTTGCAGACCCTTCCATGATTTATAAAACGCATTTCATATCTCCTGCATTTGGCCTGGCCTGCAGGTTTACAGCGTAGCCTACTTGGTTCAGTGATATTTCACAGTTGACTTCTTTTACACTGAGAGCTGGTACAGAAATGTAGACATTTAATATTCCATTTCTCTTCAAAGCTAATTTGCTTATCAGTATGTCATTTGTCACACAGTGCTAGGTAATGTGCATGGTTAATGTACGCCATCCAGCAGAATTTATACGGCATAACTTCATCATAACTTTATAAACAATGGTGCTTAAAGAGTTTATACTCTACATCAGATTGAGCACTGCATTACAATTTTAATATCCATCTTCAGGCTAATGTTTCAGACTGGTCTACTTTTGTTTTCTTTACAATAAACTATAAATGCTTTTCGGTTGTTGAATCTGTCTCCAATCAAACTGATCTGGCACTCTGTGAAGTGCAGTTTAATATAGGTGGGAGGCCGTGTAGTGTTAGTGCTGTTTCTTTCTTAAAGTGTGGTGTTGAGGCCTGTTAACATGATCCAATCTAATCTAATGTATTTCTGTTGTTATTTATAGACCACACAATGAGATGAGAAACACTGTAATGGATCCAAACAAAAACCCAGAAAAGATCATTTTAATTTTAGGCCATTTAATTTGTTGTTTATATATAATGTTATAATTATATAATGTATTAAATAAAATATAATTTATAGCATCTGTATTTGTATTTGTAGTTGTATTATTTGTATTAAAATGCACATTATATAGATAGATAGATATTTAGATATAACTTTATTTATTAGTATAATTAACTTTGTATAATAAGTATAATAAGTTTATATAATAAGAATGTATAATAACATATCATATACAAAATACATTATTATACTATTTGTATTTTTTTAAATGCAGAAACTTTAAAAAAATAAATAAATAACAACCTAGAAGATTAAAGAAAAAATGGAAAACAGAAAGGGGGAATGAAGTATTCTTTTTTTTTTTTTTTTAAATTAATTAAAAAAAAGGAAATCGTACATACACCGATTAACCATAACATTAGTACCACTGAAGTAAAAAATATATTATCTTATTATCTTATTACTTATTTTGTTCATCTACAGTGGCATCTGTCAAGGGATGGATATATTAGGCAGCAAGCCAATGGCCTTCTTAAAGGTAATGCTTAATGCATTACCTTTAAGAAGGCCATTGGCTTGCAGGAAAAATGGTCAAGTATAAGAATCTGAGCCACTTTGACAAGGGACAATTTATGATGGCTAGACAACTGATCCCCAAAACATCTGGCAGATCTTGTGGGGGTTTTCTGGATCTGCAGTGGTCAGTATCTAATGAAAGTGGCCCAAGAAAGGACAACCAGTGAACCAGTGATAAAATAATGGACATCCAAGGCCCTTGATGCAATCCATCTCCGACTCACGAGATACCACAGGACACAACTACAGGTCTTGTGGAGTCAATGCCTCGAATGGTCAGATCTGTTGTGGTAGCTTAAAGGGGACCTGCTCAAAATTAAGCAGATGGTGTTAATGTTATGGCTGATTGGTGTACACACAAATATACAAGTTTTACATGTATTTAAACAATATTTAATAGCAGATGCTATTTCAGTCCGAGCTTCTATTGTCTTGGGCTAGGACTTATTTAGCCTTGCAGAGATGACCAGCTTTTTAATATTTCATTTATAAATACAATAAATGTAGGGCAATATACAAAGACACATTTTCTGTTCATTTGCCGTCATAAACTCCAAAGTTTAAAAAGTGCGCTAAAGTATTTGACATGTGGCATGTGGTTAAGATCATATTTTATTAAATGCTATTTTTATACATTTTAGTTCTACCACGTAGAAACTGGAGCACCACCCTCCTTCTAAATTTGACCATGTAAGGAACATCTGGACCAAAGTGCATGACGCCTGTAATTGCACATTTTGGGGAACAACAGGCCACAGGGCATTGTCAAGCAGTCAGACGATGTTTAGACGTATGTCTGAAAAGCTAGCCAGTGATATTGATGCTGACCTAAGCTTAAAATATCTTAATGGTCTTGAATGCAAATGAGAGGGTTTTCAATTAAATAGGGATCTAGTCCTTTCTCAGCTTTTCTCAACCGCCTGAATTCCAGGCCTTTTGAATTCAGAAAAAAGCTCAGGACTTCCAATGAATGGTTTGTTCCAGGGTCTTTACAGTTGTCAAAGTGTTGTGTGCTGGAATAACTGACAGGCTGAGCCCGCAGCATTGTTCTGGGCTCGTTCTGCTTTGGTGTTTTGTGCGTCTGTTTTTATCCTCACAATTCTGTGAGATGGTTGGTTTAGCTTTGTTTTGAGGATGTGAATTACCCGTTTGGAAGAGTGCTGGGAAATGTCATGAAATGAAATCAGCTCAGCGGTGTCTTGAGCACTGCGCTTGCTGTTTGGCAGCAGGTTTGAGGATGGTGGGCGCACGTTCTGCAGATGAGGTGAACTCTTCAATTGCACTGTAGCTGTTCGGCACTAATGAGTTAAAACAATTGCAACCGCAATGGAAACCACAGGTTTAAGAATACACCGCCTGCTGGGAAATGAGGATCAGTATCTGTGTGTGTGTATGTTTGTGTGTATTTGACTCTGAGTGTTTGGTTTCTGAGTTTGATTGGCTGGTAATGAATGAACAAGATATGCATGAATGCGTCTCGAGTGTGAAAAGAGGACAGACCCTATGCCCATACGTTCGTGTCTGGAGAGTGTGTTTGGTGAGAGGCTGTCACACAATACATGCATGGAAGTGTGTGTTTGAGAGAGGCACGTATAGGGATGCTTGTGTTTGAATGAATGCCTGGGAGCTAGCCCGTGGGATTCAGGTCGTAAAGGTTAACGGCAGGCCCAGCCGGAGTGTTACTCCACTAATCCTCATCCACACAATGTCAGTCACAGGCTCAGAGTGAGTTATATAGAACCTCACAAAACAGTCTTATAGGACCCCACAAAATCAGAGCTGACTGAAATACAGCCCACCCTGGCTTATATACTCTTGAAGACCAAGCATGAGTTATTTCCAACTCAGTGAACTCCATATAATTATTAGCCATGTTGAAATATGGGCATGAGACGTATTTCAAATGCAGTCAGAAATGTCGCTGTTTAGCTCTCATTAGAATTGACTGTGACTAAAGTTCAGAGGGGTTAGTTCGTTTTACAACACTGCATGGTGTGCTGGCTTGATCACCTGATAGCATTTTGGTTTTTCTACATACTTCATTACAGTCAGGCATGTAAAACACCTTTACGTAGCTTTTTTCAACTTGCAATGGCACTACTTTAATAACAAAGACAAGGCAAACATATTCTCCATTAGTGTTGGACACAGATGGAATTTTAACCCAACCTTAAGCCTGTAACCCAACGTGCAGTGAAACCACACACATAACATACACAGCAGTGAAACACACACAGTGACAGTGAGCATGTGTGCCTGGAGAGGTGGGCAGCAATTGCTGCTCCGCCCGAGGAGCAGAGAGGAGAAAGAGCCTTGCTCAAGGCCTCAACAGTGGCAGCTTGCAGGGCTTGGGCATCAAACCCACAACCCTCATCAATAGTCATCAATAGTTTTTAGCCTGGCATCTGGCTAGCAGCAGCTCGTTTCTCTTGCTCTCTTGCCCCGGCTGTTTTACAGATAGCTGCAGTGGCACTCCCGTAGTTATGCAGATAGGGAAGGGAAAACTGCAGCACGGCTCGTCATAGAATACAGTACAGTAGTAAAACGGATAAAAAAAGATACACAATATGTCCAAATGTTTGTGGACACCCCTTCTAATGAATGCTTGCAGCTACTTTAAGTTTCACCCATTGCTGACACATATGTGCAAATACACACACACATAGCTTGTCTAGTCCCTGATGAGAAGTGCAACCAGGAACTAGACAGGCTGTGTAAGCTAGGGAGATGGGAATGAAGTGGAGTGGTGATCATCCAACGTCCACTGAATGCAATCAAATTATCACAACAATGATCCAGAATCTAGTAAACAGCCCTCCCTAGACACTACGGACAGTTACTCCAACCAAAGCAGGATAAACACTTTTTTGAATACCCTTAATTTAGGAAGAAACAATGAAAATTCAGGGTGTCCCAATACTTCCGTCCTATAGTGTATTGGGTTTCTATAAGCAGTTCATTGTTCATTGCCTTTTCAGCCACTACATCCCTGATTATTGTGAGTAGCTATTTTCACAGCCACTTGGTGTGCTAGCTAGTACTGTGGTTTTAGCACAGAGCTCTAATTACAGTTGATGGTGATTAGTTAGAGTGGATACAGTGATTAGTTATTTTCACAGTTGCTAGGCGGTATAGTAGCCCTTCTCACCAGACCGCTACATGCTTTTTTACACATCTCTGTTAGCTTGCAGTAATCATTCATTTCTTGTAGCCATTAGCATATTTTCAGTGTTTTCAAAGGACCACGCTGTCCGAGAGAGGCCACCCTCCTGTCTCGGAGCAGCGGGTGAGATAAGCCAGAACGTTTTCTCTGCAAGATCTCAACTCTCTAAGCTAGGGTTCTGTCCCAGCTGTGGTTCTATGAAACACAAACGCCTGCTGCATCTTAGACTGTTTAAAGGGGTTCGATGTACTGACTGCAGTGTAGTGAGAATGTCTACTGTCACCATATCATTGCTGATGTGACTTATTTTGGCCTTTACATTGAGGGCACATTTCACAATGAATGGACGAATAAAAATTGTCCAAATTACTTAAAGTATGTGTGGGCAATATGGTACACATGTTATACTGCAAGACATTTAGCTGCTGTCCAATTAAAAACATGTAACTCCATTTTTGTCCTTTTTCAGTTTTATCCATCCTTTGAACCATGTAGATTCCCCGTACCCTGTGAAAATATTTCTGGAACATTTGGACCAATAGAAATGCTCCGATTCCACTGACTTGGAGAAAAATATTTTTACATTGACTTATATTGAAAGTTAAGAAGTTTTTTTTGGGCAGCAACAATTTCCACAATCAACATTATAGGTCACAAAATATTTTAAAAATATTTCTTTGATTTCTTTTCCCCAAATGTAATAATGCCCAATTTCTGCCCACTAGTTTGGATACCCCTATCACCAAAGTCCTTTAAGTATACTTAAGTCTGTTTACTCGGCAGCATCTTGAAAACACCACTGGGCAGTTATTTCCAGTCATACGAGACCTGACTTCTCTCTGAATGAAGATAATCCAAAATACTGGAAACTGAAGATCACGATTTCCATATTTTAAATGGTAAATATTTGTAATTGATAAAATCTGATAATAAAAAAGAAACACCTCATGAATTGTTGGCAGCGTCCAGCTCATAACCACACAGAAAACATGATTTTTTCCAGGGGTGGGGGGCTGGTACCTATGCTCTCACAGCGTAACCAGCCAGCTCATTGCTTCAAACTGAGGCCGTGTTTAGCATAAATTTTTCATTCATATTTATGTTAAGTATTCATACTTTAACCAGTCTCTACATCTCTAAAGCCAGCCAACACCATTTTTGAGCTTCTGCTAGGAGAACGGTAACATCTAATCCTGGCCATAATAATGTCCATGCTGGCTAGCATTACACTGGGTCAGGGGGGATAGGTGTCCATCCTACCCACCCCAAGAGATTGTACTTACTGGGACTCCATGCAACAGATAGCTGTGGCATCACAGTGGATCAAACCTGGATCATCTCCTGATGATAGGGCCAACATCTAGATGATTTTGCCACTCAGGTGCCCTCATCAAAAACTCTTCATACGATGAATTTTATTTACAATTAGCTGCACTACATTCAGTTAGGCTAATTAGGCTCTGTGTAATGAAACGTGTAGATAGTATTAAGTGTAACATTATGTAATCCACCAATGGCTGCTATGGCATATACCCTAAAGTCCACTCAATCCCTCACTTCCCAGAAGATTCCGCTTTCAGCTTCCCACATCTGCACACCTTGCAAATAAACACAATCAATTTCAAGTCAAGCGCTAAACTCCTGCGGTTTAAATCCATGCTGGCGATATTGATCTAGACAGCGGTGACCCCGGGTCAGATCTTAGAGCTCTGATAGGGTTGACCTTGATTCATTTGGTACGACCCCCAGTTGGTGGTCAGCTGAGAGATGTAAGCCAACCCTCCCAGGTGCAGTTTAGCCACGTCTGACAGGGCCCACTGCTTGACTAGTCCTGATTAAACCAAATTCCTGCAGAACTGTGAGAAGGAATAGAATTTGAATGTGTGATGTGTCCAGAGGGTCCCCCCTCTACCAACCCCCTCATGACAGTGGTGTTCACTGTATTCGTTTAAGGCTTGCTTCAGGTTTTTCGATTCTTCCTCAAGGCTGCAGTTTACTACACACGATCAAGTTTTTTTACACACTATTAAATTTAATCACTCTTGTATCTGGGCCACTGTAAGCATTTCTGAGCAGTTGCTCAGTGAGCAGTGATAATGAAAAATAGGAGCTGATGTTATTTCTTTTGCTCCGCCACGTCTATTGTCTCTGGATGATCGGCCTTGTTTGTGGTTGGATGTGGAAAAGGATCGGACACCCACTCCGGACCGTTTTACTGCTTCCTCGGTTGTATTTTTACGTGATGTATGTGTGTTTGTCTAATCTTGCTTGTCCTTGGTACTTTCCGTTAGCGACACCCACCAGTTCAGACCGTGACTCAGCCACATTCCCTGAGAGAGACTCAGCTAAGGATCTTCAAGCTAATGTTTCTGTAGCAATAACATACTCTCAAGGTGACATCTAGCACTCACAGAGATGGTCAGGATTGAGCAAGAACCTTAAAGGAGCCTTAAACAGTTCAAGTGCAGGATCATATCATGGTAAAATTGAGTCATTAAAATATTTCATCATTGTTTTATAGCAAAAACTTAATATGTATATAAACACTGGTTGCACATCCTTCCAACGGCTCCATGGAGACCATATATGGAAGCTCAGCTGCAAAAGCATCCATTGTTTTGGTGATATCACAAAAATTAGCACGTTTACTGGTGCATTTCGCCTGTTTAGCCTGTCCATTTACATTAGAGTGATGAGGAATGTTCCAGCCTGGCCTGCATTTTGCATTCTGCAAGGCACAAGACAAGGCAGCCAGTCATAACAGAGATAATTTACATGTGTCAATCTTAAAAGGCACTGTGTCAAAAACAGCCTGTTCAATTCAAAGCCATGAAGAGAGGTTGGGAAATGGTCATGTACAAATGAATTATGACTGATTTTGGTAAGGAGACCCCAGGAGAAAAAATAAAGTGCGAGAAAAATGTCGGCTATGGGCCCTTTAATAACAAAATCCGTTACCTGCTAGAACTGGACGGCCTTAAAAGAAAAACATCTGATCCACAGAGATACACTTTAATAGAGCACACATTTCAAGGCAGCTTGGGCCAATCCAGTATGAAACTAATATCGCTTCATACTTCAGTTCATATGCCTCAGTCAACTACTGATTAAATTCCAGCTCAATCAGGTCTAATACCCCTTGCTCCTCCAGCAGAGTTCCTTCCAATCAAATCCACTTAGGTTTGGACGTTTATTGGAAAGTGACACTTATATCAGTCGAACGGGCTTCACAGCCAGAGAATGTCCATTACATCCTCAAGTGTTCGTGAAACACAGTTTGCACAGTTGGCTTTGTAATCGTAGCCAAAGCACAATATCACAACACAACTCTAATTCCCTCTGACAGGCATTTGCTGATGGCTAAGGCAGTGACAGTCTAGATATGAAGTGAACTGTCTTTGCTTTGCCTGTGTTATTGTCTGCTCACTCCCTGGTCAATCCCGGCGCTGAAACCCAAACTGTGTGTACTTGAGCAAAGTGACAGCCTTTCATTTCCGTTCGTATAGGACTGAGTGTTTTCAGGTCGTTTGTAGCGATTGGGTGTGTGAATCAGTAACTGACCTGCTCTCACCCTCGCAGCCTCTGTCCGTGATAGCAGTCATCATAATGCAGCCAGATACACTCAGGGGCTTCTGGCTGGCCAGGCTTTGTGGTTGCGGCTGCACTTTTCCAGTTTCTCCAACTCAAACAGTCAGCTGCCATTTTCAAGACTAATGGCATTTGCTTTGCCAAGTCGTTTATTTTGCGCATCGACTTTGACCGAGTTCGAGCTTCCCTGTTACCAAATAACAAATTAACAGTACCATCTATCGTCTGTCTGTGCTGTTGTATTGGTCACTCTGACAGAATCTGGCTGAAATGATATATGGTTCTAAACACCTTTGGTCAGTATGGAAACTTGTAGTGATATGGGGGTTCTTTAAACTATGAAAACGTTCTTCAGCCTTGTATCTCACTTAATAATCGAGGAAGAAATAGATTATTTAAAAAACAACCATTGCCATCAGGACAGTTTCAATACATAGATAGAAATTACAGTATGGAGAAGACAACAGCTTTTGTCAAATCATAAACTGAAATAATTTAGCTCATATTGGGAGAAATAGGTAAACCCCTTAAGACTGCAAGACTTATTACACACTAAGGTATATTACTTAGTAACTACATGGACTTCTGTACAAATTGGTGAGGCTATTGTTTGGTAATAGAAGTTTGCGAACACTTTCAGCCCCCTGTCAGCCGTACGTAGGCTTTTTAAGGGGTTAACATAATGTAATGCCTCATTGGCATGATTTTATTTTCATAAATTTATGATAATTTTGTTTTTATTACCCTCTTTTTTAAAAACAGTAAATCAACAAAAGTATTGGGACACTTGCTTATTTATTGTTTTTTCCAAAATAAATGGTATTAAAAAAAGTTACTCTTGCTTTTGTTGGAGTTACTGTCTCTACAAGCTTTATACTAGATTTTGGAGTACCACTGCTGTGAGCCTTTGACCATTAGAGAGGTCAGGATGTTGGAAGAATACCACCCCACCTTATCCCTAACTCCTAAAACTGGCACTTTGTGTTGAATATCACTGAGTTTAATAGACGTGAGCGTGACAGGTAATGTGATATACAGTATAAAAACACACACGTTGTTGAGAGAATATGGGTTAGTGGTTGGGTAGAACATCAGCACAGAACACCTCCATTTGATACGAGTGGCTTGAGAGCCAGAGGTACAGCACTGGGAAAGATTCAGTTCAGGTGACTGCTGCTTTTGCTATTCAGAGCCTCCACTGAGATGTTTCTGGGAAAGGTGATGTGTCCCAGACTGTAGGGTTTGGAAGACATCTTGAAGGAGTACTTTGCTGTGAGTTTTGCTACAGGAAAGAATACACTATTAGTTTATACCACATGGTGGACCTAGGACTTCAAGACACTGCATGTAAATCAGCAATGAACGGCAAAAACTGCATATGGCAAAAATCACAAACTGGACCTCCAATTGGCTCAGGCAGTGACGGACGATCAGCGCAGGTCCCAGTAGATCTCTGTGTGAGAGTCTGCTGCATATGTGGTCAAACAGAATCTACAGGGATTGCTAATGTAATCAGAAGAACAATATGTCCAAGTGAAACCATGGAAAATGTGAGTGGGCATCACTGGTGTCATTATTAGCCTTCCTGAGCATGACATGGACACATATTTCCTGTCACACTCAGGCAGCCGAAGCTTTCACTGCTGATGTGTCATGATGCGTGTACGAAACGGTTGCTACACGAATGGCTATTAGTTTGATTGTCAGGCCATGAAATAACGGGAAGGCTGGAGAATGAGCGATACGTCTTTGAACGTCCTCCAGTTCAACCAAAGCTCTAAAGTTCGCTCATGGAGATGATCGCCCAGCTGATGAATCATTCCAAATGGTCAAACTCTGAGTTAGGTCTACAGTGATGTAAGTGTGTGAGCCGCTCAGGGGGTTTAATCCACATAAGTAGTCTTTATGTCCGTAAACCTTGTTCTGGCCTTGTCATCTCGCCAGCCAGAAGATTAGGATGAAAGAGAGCTTTAAAGATAAGCTCTGAAGTTCTCCTCTATCTCCACATCTCCATCTCTTCCTCCCCTTGACAAATGACCCAACATCTGCTTCCACCTACATCTTCAGCTTTTTAGGCAGTCGCTGCGCTGCTTGGAAAATGTTTGGGGTTTGGACTAGTGTGAGGGTGAATCATTCCTCTCCACAGGAGAACTGTACTGTAGATAAGGAGCTCCTTTGAAATGATGGCTGCTTGGAAGAATATGTTGATTAAAGAGTGGCTGTGTGGTTTTTGGTGGCCTGCATGCTCCACAGCTCTGTTTCCTCAAGGTTGCAATAGGCTCTGTTTAACTCTGTGTCCTTGTGCTCAACTGGTGTCCTTTTCCATTTTATTGGTCTTTTTAAGTGTGTCAGACACTCTCGCTGGTCTTGGTGTTAAAGGGTTTTAAGACTCTACAGTTGGTTTGAAGGAATGTTTTTATAGGTTCTTTGTTTCTGTATTGCTTTTTCAGCTACTGGAATGTAAATCATAATGGATTTCACATTGGTTTTGATATGTATACACAGTAGGCCATTGCTGCCGGACAAAATGGCAACATTACAAAAAAAACCTTCTTAACTTTCAATGGAAGTCAAAAAAGAAGCCCTTTTGGAGCATTTCTATTGGTCCATTCATCATGAAATGTTGACGGTGTAATGTAATAAATAACACAATACGTATCTGTTAAGTAAGAAACTTGGATGGTCCATTGTATATGTGTCATAGATGCTCAGCTAACATTCAACTGAAAGCCTATTAAATGCAATTGAACTCTAAGCTGAATGTCCCTGATTCTTTATTGAATGTAACCCTAACCCTAACCTTAATCTTGTCCTTTTAGAGTTGAGGTCAGGGTTAGATTTAAGGTTTAGGGTAAAGTTAGAGTTAGAGAGGGTAAGGTTTGGCGTAAGGTCAGGGTTAGTAAACTTGTAAATGTAAATGATTGTCCATTGATTATAATACTATACCTGACTCTAACCCTGACCTTAACCTTATCTGTTGAGGGTTGGGCTTAAGATTAGATTCATGGTTTAGAATAAGGTTGGAGTTACTGTGAGGTTTTATGGTTGATCCAAGTTTGAGGTTAGGGTTACCATCAGGTGTAATATAGGTGATATAGGTGTTATATTCAATAGATAACTATTGACAGTCAGCTTCAGTTCAGTTCAGTTGCATTTAATACATATTTAGTTGAATGTTATTTGAATGTCAGGTGAGCTGCTATGATGAATCCATACTGGTGTAAAGTATATAATAGTAGAATTATGTGGTTATTACTGCAAAGCTTGCACATTTTACAAATAACTATGATTCTTCGAATCCATTGTATCTCTAAGCATGATTTATGAACCTGTTAAGTAAGACATAAGATAAATAAGTACAAAGTAAAGAGCGTGACAGTAGAAATATGCGGTTAGTTCTGGAAAGTAGAGGGTACAAAGCTACATTTGAGTTTACAGCATTTACCTGCACAGCCTATTTTCCAGTGTACTGAAGAGCAAGTTAAAGGAAAGTACAGGGTACTAAGCTATATTTACACCATACTTAGCACTAAGATGCTCCTCAATTCATAGATTTTCTGGGTTGTTAAAAGAAATTACATATGCAGATGACCTGTATGACTGATGTATATCCCCTGCCGTACCCATGCGAGCAGATTGCAGATTAGAAACGTACATTTCATCATAAGTACATTTTATCATAAGTCTGCTACGTATGTATAACGTCTCAATACAAAGGCTAAACAGTGTGTAAAATATCCACAAAGTACTGGATCCGTCAGTCACACCTCCAGGATTTATTCTAGCTAGCCGTGGGTGCACAGCATCTACATGAAGCACTTGTAGTGCCTGACATGAAAGTAGGTGGCCGTATGGCCTTCCCTGGATGTGCACTGTAAGTAATGTTAAGGGATTTTAAGGGATGTAATTATGTTTAGAAGTACAATTAATGCAAAATAGTAGCTGCTTTCCTTGTTTACAAGATTTGTAAATTACCCACTTCTATGGTCATACAAGTTCTAATTAATTCACACACACAACTGCCAAATGCACATTCTGTCAAAAGTAAAAAAACAGACCTACAAGATTTTTGCTAGACAGCAACAATATGTCGTCGCAGTACAATGAAAAACATGTATTTCCAAGATGATTAAATGGAAGTTAATGTAAAATAGGAGTTCATTTAGAGTAATTTACAGCATTTCAATTGGTCCATTTATCCAGAATAATGAACATTGTGTGGAGAGCCGCTACAAAGTTCATATGATGAAGAAAACAAAACAAAACAAAACAAAAAAAACAGACAAATATGGAGATGTTGTTTATTGGACAGCAGGGATATGATGATATGTATGACTGAGCCTGTTCATTTCCTGAGCGAGATGAACTCATGGAGCAAAACAAATACTATTAATAACCAAGGAAATGTACTAGACTTTAGCTATTTAGATATCAGTGGATTCAGGAGGTGTTGAATTTTGCTTGATTATCCTTCTTATTATTTTCTTGCTCCAGATTGAGAACTACATCAAAGAGAGCATGAAAGCAGAGATGGCCCAGTTACAGCAGAGCGCAGTCCACAATCACACGGCAGCCATGTTGGAAATGGGCACCAATCTTCTTTCCCAGACAGCCGAACAGACCCGAAAGCTGACCGATGTTGAGACCCAGGTATGTCCCTCCGAGGATCCATTCCACGCAACACTTACTAAGCTAGTCCTCTTCAAATTATCTCCACAGGGCCACCACTAAAAAGCCAAGGAAAACACTCGAGCCACATAAGATGCCTGTTCTCCTTTTAAGCATTTTGCATGTTTGTGTTCCCACCACACTCAGTGTCTGATGTGAATTTGAATGAGACACACAGGAATATGGCATGGCTTGCTTTTGCTGATTTGTCAAATGAAGGGTTTGCTTGGGAAAACCACTGTTCTTAAGTGCTACCGTATGGCCAAAGAACGCAGAAGTAGCTCTTTTTTTCCTCCTGTTTATGACCTCTCCAGAGGTGCTGCTGGTTTAACACTGACCTGCCGTGTGTTTATGAGTTCTGTATTACTGCCCTGTTTTTAGTTTGGCTGTGCTGCTTCGCTTGGGTTTTAGGTCTTGAATCAGACGTCCAGGCTGGAGATTCAGCTGTTGGAGAATTCGCTGTCCACCAACAAGCTGGAGAAGCAGCTCATAGTGCAGACCAATGAGATCAGCAAACTGCACGACAAGAATGGGTAAGAACATCCGTGCACACTGAGCAGCATTCACTTACTTAAAGGAAGCATAGAAGGATAAAAGAAACCCCAAAGTCTTAAACACTGTAAAAAAAAGCCACCACTTTTTGTGTGGTAAAGGTCAAATGTTACAGATTTGAGCAATATTTCTTTGGTTAGACTTTTTGTACATTTATGACTCGCATTGGGAATTGAGGGATAATGTCCTAGAAGATTGTTTTTTCTGGACTGCCAAGGAGGGCCGGTCAAGAGTTGTCAATGTTCCTGCTGATAAAGCTACTCCCTATTGTTGATAATACACTCATGTGAAAGTGAGTTTCAGAGGACATTGCGGTCTAGCTAGCAGTATCAGTAATAACTATAAACTCATTGGGCCTCATTCACCAATATCTTCCTTAGAATCTTCTAAAATTTGTTCTTGAGAAAAGTCCTAAAAAGTCTTTTTAAAGTGTTTTTAAACCACAAAAATTACAGCCAATATCTTAAACTGATAGATCACATTATCCTCTTAAATTCAGCAAATCCCAAATTAGGGCTGCACGGTTTTGGAAAAAAACTGTCTAGCAACGTATTTTTGTTCTGTAATCCAACAGATTTCATCAAATTTCATCAACATTTTATGATGATCCACCATGTCTTGATAATAATAATGCTGCTGTGCCACCAGTGACCGGAGTCCTAGTGAGCACAACTGCCTATGTTATCTCTGGGTGGGTGGATGGTGCTTTCACCCTCATCACTCTTAAGTGATGTTGGCCGGCACAGGTGTATGTGTTAACGGGTGCGGTGGAGTTGGGGACCTGGTACTTTCCTCCAAGCGAGTCTGCAGTTTGAAAAGAGGCGGTGGCTGCGGAGGAGGACACGTGTTAAGTCCTTACCCTGCTAGTGTTGGGAAAATTGCTAGTATTAGGGAGAGCTACAAACGGGTGGGTTGACTCTTACCAAATTGGGAGAAAAAGGACATTGACAAGAAATTCAAAAACAAAAAGCTGTAGCATAATATGTTTGATTTAATCTTTAGTCTTATGTGACATTGCACGATCTGTGATGTGACTATTGCGCATGCACACATTGTGATGACGATGCTGAAACAATATATTGTGCAGCCCTTTTCCAAATAAGAAAACATCAGGAATGTCAGAATCTTTGTGAAAACTGCATAAGCTGGTTTTAAGAAATTAATTTAAAAAGGAATGGTTGTTGAAAAAGGTCCAAAATATGGTGTCATTTGTTCCTACATTCAAACTACACAAGTTGCGAATGACCCACACCTGCTCAACGGCTTCCTTCAATGGCAAAATAACGACTTTGCCATTGGAAAAGGTAGAAAAGCTACATTCTAAAAGTAACATTTTTGAACCAGTAACTTCAAGTAAATAAAGCAATGGAACCTGCATCCACTCATTTCTTTTTTACTAGATCTAAAATATAGGGACTATATGGACAAAAGTATTGGGACATCTGCTCATTCGTTGTTTCTTCTGAAATCAAGTTTATCCTGCTTTTGTTGGAGAAACTGTCTCTACTGTCCAGAATTTGGAACATTGCTGTGAGGATTTAAAGGGCATTCACTTACTCACTTACTGGCATTAGGCATGGTGCCAATAGGGTCGTGTTTATCTGCTCCAGAGAGTCCTATTCTCCACAGGCACTAGACATTCATTTGAAGGGGCATGCACAAACATTTGGGAATATAGTATATCAGCAGATATATCAGTGTTAGGTGGAATTGAAGAGTGTGTGGGACAATTTGATGACACATTGGTAGAAGATGCACAGGAGGTGCGGTTTAGCTGAGGAGGCCCTAAGTCGGGTTTTGGGCTCCTCATCTAAAAAAACATGTGCTGTCTGGCCAGGACAGGCACTGAGAACATTTATTTGCCATTGCAAAGAACCAATATCTGATTTGTTTGCATAATTGGAGGCATAATGCTCTCCTGCTAATCTCGTAACTCTAAATAACTAGTCCTGCAGCTGGATCATGTCCAAGCACCATGACTGTCTCTGATGTTAGTTAGCTAGAGATCATCAGAGATCATATTCTACAGCTTTTTTGAGATCTACTTCTTCAAACTGTTCCGCACAAGCTGCGTTCCCTGTCAGCCTAAATTAGGCACGCTTAGCCTTGTTAAAAAAACAAAAAAAACAAATACTTGCTGCACATCCAAAAAACACAACACGGCCCATTACACAATACAACTTTCAATTCTCAAGAACCGACAACATATTGAGTTCTTAGACAGTTACTTGGTCCCGTACTGTGCAAAGCAATGCACCCTGCCAAGAGATGAACGATGTCCTCTATTCAGCCCTTAAAATATAACCCTTATGAAGACATATTTTCCTTGATGGACTGTTGCATGTTCAATGATTTTGCAATCCATGTCGCTGGGATAGCTTTTCAGCATGGCGTTTTTTAATTGGCCTGATGGGACCCGACTCTCATCGCCAGTGCACGAGTCTGGTTCCCAGCGCTCTCTGCTCGGCTGCCCAGCTGCAGTTGAAAAATGCAGACGAGAATTCATATTTCCTCATCACCATCATAAAGACAGAGGCTGCGTTCTGTATTTGGTTTCCAGTGCTGATGTCATTTTATTCATCTTAGTTGAGCTAACTGAATATTTTGATATCAAACTGCTATTTTGACACATTCTGTCATCATCCAAAACTCATATCTAAAACCTTGTATCTCCAAAATGGTCAGTTGGTTTAAGGAGAAAGACAAAGAGCATATTATTGGTCAACACATGTTGCAATGTTGCAAGAGTTATTTTATATATATATATATATATATATATATATATATATATATATATATATATATGTGATGAGGAGGGCTCATGCTTTGGCTTAAGGCTCCAGAATGGCTAGGCTCGGCAATCATATCATTTACTCGCTATTACAAAGGACAAAGTAGACTAATATTTCATTTGCTGCCATTATGCAAGTCCAGTGTTCTCCTGCTAATCATATATGAACATTTATCATATATAATCATTTACATAAACTATAAATAACTAGTCATGCAGTTGGATCGTGTCCAATAACTATGATTTTTTTCTGATTAGCTTGCTAGCTTTGATTAGGAACCATATTTTGCAGTTTTTTTGCTTTACTTGTTCATACTGTTTACTACTAACTGTGTTGACTGTCAGTATAAATTAGACTCTCTTAGCCTTGTTAAAATATACCTGCTATTTTTAAAACAAACACACACACACACACACACACAGTCATATGTATATAGTGGGAATAAACACAGTTAGTTCGGTTGACACTGGCGAAACATTGTGGCATGGACTGTGTTAAGTGATTGAAGGTGTTCATTATATGGGTTAGTTGATCCACAGTGGTGTGTTGATTGCTCTGTACCGCTCACCAGAGTTGTCGTTCCTCTCTGGCACCAATGGCCCATGGGGCACCACTGTTATGCCGTGGACAGGCATTCAATGAGCGAGTAGCCCATTCTCAATAAAGCTTCACTACGGCATCTCTAGAACATCCTGCAAAGTTAGAGCTTTTTGAGATACCACCACCCTTAACTCCATACCTTATTATTATGCCCTTTGTTTATTGGTTAATCCGCCTCCTTTGTCCGTAACAATAGTTTTGCACTCTGCAACAATGTAACTAGTGGGCTAGCTTATTTACACATGCAGTAAACCCTGTCATCTGGCATCTGTGATGTCCCGGGCAGAGTTCATTCCAAAGCAGGGGTGGTCATAGTATTCTGATATGACTGTGGGTATGACGAAGGGTGGTAACATTACAGAAACTGCTAATTTTGTGGGGTGTTCTAGGGGAAATATGTGTGTGTGTGTGTGTGTGTGTGTGTGTGTATGTATGTGTGTGTGTGTGTGTGTGTGTGTGTAAAACCTGAAAACTAAGCAATCCAGTCTGGCTGCAGAGAAATCCCCAGAAGTATATGATGAAATTGTTTGCTTGTGCAGCGTTTCAGTCATGGATACAGAGTGCATTTATAAAAACATTTAGGCACCTATTATAACCATAGCAAATCAATTTTACCCCCTATTGTGTGTGAATAATGAGACAGCTGAATCATGTCTGACTCGAGACTCTGATTCTCACAGCTACAAGCTGTTCTCTATGCTGTCTTTCTGTTTAACCCTGATTTACATTGTCATTTAATGCATCTTATAACTGGATTGTATCCTAATAAGATCTTAATGACATGCAGTATGCACTTGGTAGTCAAATGCGTTTCTGATTAGTCAGACTGGAATCCATTTACTACATGCGTTTGCATTTAATACACTAATCATCCCAACAGAACGACCAAATGCCCATTTCTGGGTTTTTTATTTTTGTATCTGAACTGTACTGAACTGTATCCTGATGAGATTTTAATGACCTGCATTCCCCCTTGGCTGTCAAATGCTTTTCTGGTTAGTCGGCTAGAAATCTCATTGTAATGAGGTGCTTAATATGCAAATCGTTTCATAACACCATAAACAATTTAATTTTTTTCATACTTTTTTTCTGCCCCACAGTTTAGTTCATTGTTAAACACTGAGTTTGAGGCGTTTACAAGATTTAGATGTTGTGTTTACGAAGGAAATGAGCCATGTTCGTAATGTTTTGGGAGACTATGATACAGTACTGTTTAAAAATAAAGAGATTTGCCTTTTTTATATTATTTACTGACTATTACGTACAAGCAGAACTCAGATTAGACCGTAACACTGAAGCATTTTCCAGTGCGTGCACTGGTGTTGAGGAAGTCAGTTCTCTGTTTACTGATGACTTTGTGTTGACTGATGTTTTTGTGGTTTACTAGGTCTTGTCATCATTAACTGCATTGTTATGAGTTCCTTTTCTCATTTACAATGTTTTTGGTTTGTTTGTTTGTTTGTTTGTTTGTTTGTTGTTTAGATCTTTACCCATTTTTTCTCCTCAATTTGGATCATCAATTATCCAACCCATACATATTCTCAACCAATGCGCCCAACACTAGAGCCAGGCATCGCCTCTATTTTCCAAAACTGCCGTCAATGCAACGTCACCGGTCAACCAACAGTGGTCAGCAGACGCCAGTGCCGGCCAGCGTTGCACTGGGGTGACATGGGGAGAAAATGTCATCTACCCACCCTGAAGAGGGCAATACCAATACAATATTGTGCTCTCTCAGGGCCCTGGTTGCCGATGGCTAGCAGCATGACCGAGATCAGTTTCTTTACTTAATACTACTTTTCACTTTCTCATTCCTTCTATAATCATCATATTTTTATTCTCTTTAGGTTTTTGTTTCAGAAATATGAAAAAACTAATGACAGATTTGACTGAAAATAAATATAAAGTGTTGTCTCTGATGTTGGAACTTTCACACAGTACTGTACCAGGCTGGGGTGTAACACCTGTAACATCTGGCCATCATTTCCATCTGCAATGTAATGTGGACTCACCCTGTTCAGTTTGTTTACTTACTCATTTACCCGTGTGCTTCCTCATAGGTTTCTAGAGCTGAAGATGCAGGAGATGGAGACGAGGCACAGGGAGGAACTGGAGGTGTTGAGGGAGGAAAAGAGCAGTTTGCAGGCTCTGGTGGCCAGACAGAGTGGCGTGATCCTCGAGTTGGAAAGCCAGCTGGGCAGAGCCACGGGCAACAGCACAGCACTGCAGAGACAGCAGCAGGACCTTATGGACACTGTGCACAGCCTCATCAGCCTCTGCTCCAAAGATGGAGGTATGCTAACTCGGCACACAACAAACAACCTCGGTGCATTTAGCTAGCAACAGTGACTGTAGCCAGTCAGCTAGGTAATGTTACCTGTGGTAGCATAGTAACTGCATGGGAACCGCAGAGTCTGACTGTGCTGTTTACACCTGGTATTAACAGCGTCTTTGGTGATTTCACTTGCCTGCGTATAAAAACCAGGTATAAAAACCTTTTAGATGCATTATGAATAGATTGTGATCGGATCCCTCAAATTACATTCGTAGGTGGTCATCCACATTTAATGCAACTGATTAATTATTACTGTTGATCGTGGCTTATCTCTATCATTCTTGGCTCTCTCTCTTTGCTTTGTGTGTGTGTGTGCCCACGCTCATGCTTATTTACAGGTAGTTGAGAGCAGTATTACAGAGTTTGTTCCCTTGCGGTTTAAATAGTTGGGCAGTTGTTGCATTTTCTTATAGAGCCATTACAGGAATGCGAGAACCATCAGCCATGTCACTCCACTGCTGCGTTCTCTCTTCACTGGCTTCCTGTAGCTGCTGCCCGCATCAGATTCAAAACCCTGACGCTGGCCTACAAAGCTAAGAACGGACCAGCCCCTCCGTACTTGATGGCAATGGTCAAAAGCCAATCCGCACCAAGAGCCCTTCGAGCTTCAAGTACAGCTCGGCTCGACCCGCCATCCCTCAAAATCCACGGAAGACAAGTGTCCAGGCTTTTTTCTGTCCTGCACCGAAGTGGTGGAACGAGCTTCCCCTGGGTGTCTGAATGGCAGAATGTATGCTGATTTAACAAAGCTTTTATTTTTAGTCATTTTCAACCATTTCTATTGGTCCATTCATCATGAAATGGATAATGCTTAGAATAACTGCCAACTTAAAAAAATGGAGTTGAAGGTTTTCTTAGGTCAGAGGCAACATGCTACATGTCATTGTGCACCACTGATAAATGCCACTTCCTGTTGAGCGTACGTGCTCACGTCTCATATGTCCCAATTTACTCCAGTCAGACACAGTTGTGTTTTAACGGATGGAGCTTATCACGCTTCAGCACACTGCCTGTGCTTTACTGGTTGGCTGAGATGTCAAACAGCCCCTGTTTGAGTTACAGGCTGGACCCCCATGATGTCTCCCTGCAGCAGTAATGCAGGACTGGAGATTTCACCTTGTCTCTTAGTGTCTCCGTGCTGGCCTGACGCCAACAGCAGGCCATGCAGTGAACTCATTAGCCCTGTTTCCCCACTCTAACCCCAGTGTGCCCTTTTGGCCTTGCGTCTGCCCCATGTCTCTGCGGTCACAGGAAATTTAGCCTGGATGTCTGTGCTGGGACCGGCCTGAGAGTGGAGAAACAGTCCTCTGAGCATGAGCTTCACTTCCTGCTGGGAGGGCACTGTGAGCAAGTCAACTTCCTGTTGCTCTTTCTGCCATCAGGACACTCAGCTGATTCCCAAATGAGTCTTTTAACCAGACTGGTTCTGCATTCTCTGAAGATTGTGAAAAAGATCATGTGAACACATGACTCAGATCCCTCTGGGTGTTGCTGAAACACCAGTTGGACACTGAACGTCAAGGTGGTCATATATTGTCTGTTTTTAACCATTAACTATTTAATGATAATTTAATAATATTTAATGATATGAAGAAATGAATATTTATTTTTAAAAAATCATTTGTAGAATCTAGCATTGACTTCTTTATGCCATATTATGTTCCAAACCAGATTCAAAGAACATTTTCATACTTTTTTTGAATAATAATACAATAATGTTGAACCTAGTTGGTTTTACTCATATTAGTAAAACATAATAATACTATATTATTAAAACTAAAATAAATAAAAATGCTGAAAAATGGTAAATATTAATTTTGCAGTGTTGGTAAATTGGCTTTATATATGCTATATGGTGGTTTATTTTATTATTTTTTAAACCTTTTTATACAAACACCCACAAATTCATAGCCTGAATAGGAATATACACTCACTGAGCAATATATTAGGAACACAATATTAAAAGTGGGTAGAGCCTCTTTTGACCTTGCTCTGAAAATGGCCTCAATTCTTCAGGGCGTGTGATTTCACAAGATGTTGAAAACATCCCTTTGAGATTTTGGTCCATGTTGGCATGATTGCATCAAACATTCCTGCAGATTTGTCTCTTTCTGAACACCAGATCTAAATTCAACTGGATTCTGATCTGGTGACTGGGAAGGCCACTAAAGAACCCTGTACTCACTGTCTCGTTCATGAAACCAGTTTGAGATGACTTTGTGACATCAGTGCATCATCGTGCTGGAAGTAGCTGTTAGAAAATGGGCAAATTGTGATCATTAAGGGTGTTAACAAACCTAAGGCAAACCAAGAAAACCCCAAACCATGACACTACCACCTCCACCAGTCTGGACTGTTGACTCGAGGCAGGTTGGGTCCATGGATTCTCTGTTGGTATCAAACTCTGTCTCAGCAGAAATGAAGATTTATCAGACCAGGCTACATTTTTCCGGTTTTCAACTGTCCAGTTTCTGTGAGCCTGTCCCACTGCGGCCTCAGCTTTCTGTTCTTGGCTGATAGAAGTGAAACCAGACAAAGTCTTCTGCTGTTGTACTCCATCCACCTCAAAGTTAGACGTGTTATCTGAGTTACTGTAGCCTTTTAGCTCCAACCAATCTGGCCATTCTCCATAGACTTGTCTCATTAACAGAGCGTTTTTGTCTGCAGAGCTGCTGCTTAGTCGAATATTTCTTCTTTATTACACCATTCTGAGTAAACCAGAGACTGTTGTGCTGAAAATCCCAGGAGATCAGCAGTTCTAGAAACACTCAACCAGCCTGTCTGGCACCAGCAATCATGCCACTCTCAAAGTCACTGAGATCACAATTTACTTATTGATTTTTGCTCTACGCAGGCATCCATACTACCTTGTTTTGTAGCTCTGCACATGGTTCATTTGTGGATATTTAGTGTATTTGAACTCAATGAAAGATGTGGGCTGTCGTTTCTCTTTGCTTGCTCTCTTGGTCTTCTATTGCAGTATAGAGCTTTAGAGTTCGCTATAGAGGTCATCTTCTTCACCTCTGGCTGAATTAGTCAAAACTTAATGAGTCCAAAGGGACAGTCTGTGCTCTTGAGGTGAAAGGCAGGGTTCGGAGGTCGCCTCTCGGACTAATGTGGCTCCTCTATTGCAATTCAAAACTGGCTTCTTTCCTGCAATTCAAAACTGGCTCTGAAGCTCCTTTCTAGGGGAGTTGAGAGAACTCTTTGCTAAGCAAGCTAGTTATTAGAAACGAGGGGCATATAACGGTGTCATCTAGGGTCTACATGAATTAGCTGTTATTTTGAGAGTGGAACCTGAATAATGCCTCAAGTTCTTGGGTGGAGTAATCTATGAATGTTATTGCAAGCAGATAAGCATAAATCTGGGCTTGAATAATAGGAGCAGACTTGTCATTTATAGCATGGCTGCCATGATATGAACTTTCCCCTTCACATTTGTGTAGCTTAAAGTTCTTTTCCCAAGTTCTCTATGGGCCCTCATGTCTTTGAAGTTACCAGAGAGTGATGAGCTCATCTTTGTAACACAATTATCACTTATAAACACATTACAACTCAGTAAGCCAAAACATGGTTTTAATGGTAATTGAGCTCATTTTGGGCGGCTGTTACAAATCCCTGGCTGCTAAATATGATTTTTCTTTGTCTGTATTGAATTATCCAACCTAATGAACAGCATCAATCATCTTTACAGCCACCATAGCATAGTCTTAGCACTGCAAAGTGTAATTTTCAGTCACCAGGTTTAGCTTTCTAGCAATATACTGTGTCTCATTATAGGACTTCCAATCAGATACTTCTGAAATGGCTCTGTTAGGCTGTGGCACATTCCGTTATTAGGATGGTGTGTTTTGGTCTTATGTAATGTTTTATCTGGCAGGGCAGTTGGCTAGTGCCACTGAATAATTCTGCTCTCTCTACCAGTCGTTTCTGTTGTTGGTGTGGCTTCATCGCTCATCAGATATTAATATGACCTCTAAATCTTGAGCTAAGTGAGTATCTGGCACTGCTGGTTTATATTGACCTTTGTCCTTTCTTGGCCTATTTCAGTCCCACAGTTTACTTTGGGCACTTTAAGTCTTATTTATGCTTATGCTTTTCAATTTGGGTTGAATGAGGGTGTGTAGAGTTTTGGAGAGTTTGTTTGTCTGAAGTTGTGATTTATAGAAATCGCTTCGCCTGTTTGTGCTTTTCACATAAACTCCCCAATGAACGGACGTCCCTACTGAATCAGCAAGAATTCATATGTAAATAGATAGTAGTGTATGAAATAGGTTCCAGTGCCAGGACACAAGCTGTTTAATAGCTCCTGTTACGAAAGCTCAGTTTAAAGTGCAGTTTCCTTATCCCTGAAAATCTTTATGATGTTCCCATCATACCATGTTTGTTTGCACTGTAAAAAAATATGTAATGCCAACTTAAATGATAAAGTTCTAATTCACATTTTTTTTACTTCTGCATCTGAGCTTATTCAAAATCATCAGTAAATGATTTGTGGCTGAAACTGATCTGATTTAATACTGCGTCTGTGACTCCTCCCCTTCAATCTGTTTACTGTTTATTCCCATCTGCTGGTTAGAACTCCCCCTTTCACATGGAGGGAAGGCCTGCCTGTTCTCAAACCCCTTACAATTACGAGAGCTGTTGTGTTGATGCAATTCAAACTCATGATCTCCTTTCTCTTGACAAGCAGACAGTTAGACAGTCACACCACTTTAGAGCTGTGAAGTCATGTACATATCTGCATCCAGGAAAGAACGTAAAGGTACTCAGAACTGTGTTTTTATGTAGTGTAATTTCACAGCTCTGGATCGGCCCTACGGTCTAACTGCTGCTCATCAAGTGGATTGAGGGGGAGGAGCCATAGACTAAACATCAATATAGACTGTATTTAATCAAATCAGTTCTAGCTGCAGCTCATTTACTGATGCTTTTGAGGCTGCAATGTTGACCAAATTGAGATGCAGTGGTTAAAATGTGAATTAGGAGAACCTTTGACTCAAGATGAGTTGCAAGTTTATGTTGACCTGACTATCATTTTTTACAGTGTGTAGATTAATATCCAAAATGCATTATTTGAGAGAGAATATCCAAACTATAAAATATCTAAACCATAAAAATTAGTTAAACCCTGTAGTGTTGCAGACTGGAGTCAGCCGTAAAAATGACAAGAGGCTTTAATTTAAAGGGCAAATCCAAATATTGGCCAGTCGTACGTCGAAGCCAGCAAAAAGCACAGCCAAAACATCAGATCCAAAATACAAGCCAAACAGGAAACCAGAGAAGAAGAAACAGTGTAAAACAAAACAAAACAGGAAAGCAAGGCAAAAACTGAAGAAAAGGGGCCAAACACCAAAAGAACGTTTGATATGTCGCTGGGAAACAATGGCAATACTTCACAAAGCACAATCCAACAAACAGGTTTATAAAGACTGGAATTCAGGGAATGATGAACATGAATTGATTGATAGAATCTGGATCCATGTGATGAACAGATGCATTCTGGGTGCTGTATTCTTGAGTAGGTGCTTGTCCATTAGCTGAGTCAGGATCAGCCGTGACAGACCTTTTAGATCCATACCTACATTTTCCTTGTCAACTGAGGTCAACTTACAGTGTTTGCCTTGTTTTAGGCCAAAATACTAAACACTTCTTTAACCCCTTACAACTCTACAGACTGTTGAGGCTGTTTAGACTGGTATATGTAAATGACCTCTCTTCTGATTGACTGCCCTGTGTTGTGCTTCATTTGAAAAGCAGTCTAGACTGAAACACTCAAAACCACTATGAATGGGCAGGGCTGAACTGCAGCAGGCCCAGTCAATAAGCTGAATTCATCATGTTGTTTATAACAATAGTACGGGTCCTTTGAATATTGCTCTCTCTCTCTCTCTCTTTCTCTCTCTCTCTCTCTCTCTCTCTTTCTCTCTAAGCCTTTCTGCCTCAGCTCCTCTGCTGCAGCAGCTGCTCGGGCTCCTGTCTGGTGGTAAATTGCCGTCCGACAGGTCGAGCTCCTTGTTGTGTTAGACTCCGCAGCGTGCAGTTCCACTCTGTGAACCTGTCACTGCTGGAGATCCTTGTCACCGACACTCAATCCTTTCAGAAAGAGGCAGGCATAATGGCCCCTAACAAAGAGTCGCCCCCCGCCCCTCGGCCTGCGCCTCATGCCAGGGATCAAAGCCAGGCCTAAACACCCCTGACACGTCCCGCTTGGCGATGACATCTCTTCTCCCTAAACAGCCCCAACAGCGAAAACAATGGTGTGAAAGCCGAGCCGCCGCTCTTTCAGAGCGCGAGAGAAGAGGGATCGGAAGGAATTTTCAGCGACATAAGCGGTACCCCGGCGCGTAAATATAAACCACTTGTTATAACAGGAACTTGAAATTTATAGCTTGTAGTATTTTGTCCGCAGACCCTTGCTTAGTTTCAAAATATTGGCAGGGGTAATTATGTGCAGATGGAGGGCGAGCCAGCTGCTGGCTCTGAAAGGCCTGTCGGAACGAGACGCTTTCTCGCAGGGAGCAGGAGATCAGTGCTCTGATTAGAGGCCTTTCAAACTGGAAATGTGTCACTCACTGCCGGAAAGATCTCACTGATAACACACATGAGAGCTGTCCTCCTTTCAGTGGTGCAGGAAAATATCATTATATCAATCTGTCTTCAGATCCCACTGTTCTGATTGGATGAAATTAGCTTTTCTTTTACTCAGATTTTCTACATTTGTTGGTGTTTTCTTTTATACTATGACTGTTTTCCTAAAATCTGATGAAGGAAAATCGCAATACATCGCCAAATATTACATCGTAACCCCTCTGACTCAGCTTGCCGAATTCTCCATGCCTGTGTGTGTACTATTCATTTACTTCTCTGACTTGATTGAGTGTGCCTTGTTTTAGTGGCTAGATCTTCAGTCCGTTCCACTGCCTGCAGAACGTCTCCTCCAGCAAGTGTTTTCACATCACCACCGCAGCCCAGCCTGCTGGTGTTTTTTCAGTGTCTGTGAGTGCGATTGATTTGTGCCTGTCTGACTTGAGACAGAAACAGTGGCTTTTATAGACATTCCATCCCTTCCATCCTCAGCACACTCCCTGCCAACCACAACCCTATATATTTAATCCTCATTGGATGTCATTGCTGAAACATTCTCGGCTCTTGCTCCAAAGGCGTTCCATTATCACAACCGAACTCCTCACATTCACATGGATGTTATTAAACCATTCAGACCACAGCTGAAATATATCATAATAGAGCTCCCGAAGATTACCCTCAACCACCACAGTCATCAGTGCCAGACAGAAAATGTCAGATGCATGTCAGTCACTTTGGTATATGGATGGTTTTAGCTCTGTTGAAATGGAAGGCTTAGTGGCGACAGCCTCCCTACCTCTTTTTGGGGCTCAGTTACAGCAGTGGAGGGTATATGGCCATGCGCTGTACTAGCCTTATCACTGTGATGTTGTTTAACATAATTTAATCTACTTATCCATCCACCCACCCATCCACACAGTGTGTGTGTGTGTGTGTGTGTGTGTGTGTGTGTGCCACTGAGTTTATTGGACCCTTTTTAACACCTCTCTTGTTGTAATCAAGTAGGATCTGTAGGCTGGAGCATCATTGAGCTAGCCTACCTAGGATCCAAACCACCAGTTTTGACCTGACTTGTGGACTATTTAATGCATTTATGGATTATTTGAGGAAAAATATCCAATAGGCTCCAAACATGAGTGTGAAACACATTTTTACAATAAACTATAAAAAAATAGTCTTATACCTACACTTTGCTTGTATGTTATCCTGAGATTGCTGCATTGATTTTGAGATGTTAGAATGAATTATAATTCATTTTAATAATAATATTTGGTAATGTAATGCAGATTTTTTTATTTATATAAATAATATATATAAATATATTATACAACACATATAGATTTTTATATAGATTTTACTAGAATACATTTTTATGTTAAATGGTAAAATAGAATAAAATGTTAAAAATATTATATTAATTTATTATATTTATTAATTTCTTATAATAATTTATCGAAGAAATTAGTGTATTGTTAAAGGGGCAAGCATAAGATTCTGAGCATCTCTGACAAGGACCAATTTATGATGGCTAAACAATTGGGTCAGAGCATCTCCAAAACATCATGCAGGTCTTGTGGGGTTTTTAGGTGTGCAGTACCTACCAAAAATGCTCTAAGAAAGGACAACTGGTAAACCAGCAACAGGGTCATGGGCACCTAAGGCTCATTGATGGGATTAATGGAGGACCCACCTCACAATGTACAGAACTTTTTAAAAAATATTTTATTTTTTAATTTATAAAAGCTTAGTGTGTTTGATTTTTTATCATTCTAATACTAATTGTAATTTAGTTTACAGAATTATTAAGAACAGGGCCATGTACTCTTCTCTTCTTTCTTCTTAAATGTTGGTGAAAATTGAGATTACTAAATGTTTTGAATTGTTTACCAAAGAATCAAAATCGAATCACCGTCACTGTCAAATCACTGTGACCTTGCTTATGTCTACAGTGGTGCCCAACAGCACAAAGCAAGCTGATGAAGAGAAGAAATTCCGCGACTGTGCTGATCTGTATGAGTCAGGCATCCGGAAGAATGGAGTATACACCATCAACATCAGCCCTCAGGAGACCAAAAAGGTATGTGTGTGTTCAGATCTCCTCCAAGTCATAATGCTAAAAGCATGACATGTAGTTGGACATGTATTCTGAATGCCTGAACTCTGAACTTCTGTTCTGTGTGTGAGAGTGACAAGTTTTCAAGTGAATTTATTTCAGTTTGATTGCAAGGTCTCAAAAATGGCTAAACTGATACATGTTTTTCTTGTAGATGGCACATTTTTTTTTTTTTACTTTTAATCAAGTGCACCGATTAAAACCTTTGTAGTAAATAACATTTATTATCTGGTTTCAATCCCACCTGTCAAGAGGTGGGATCTTCGTATTAGTCAGCAAGTGAACAGTCAGTTCTTGAAGGTGATGTGTTGGAAGCAGGAAAATGGGCAAGCGTAAGAATCTGAGACACTTTGACAAGAACCAAACTGTGATGGCTAGAGGAATGGGCCAGAATATCTCCAAAACGTCAGGCAGGTTTTGTGGGGAGTTTCTGGTATGCAGTGGTCAGTACCTACCAAAAATGCTCCAAGAAAGGACAACTGGTAAACCAGCAACAGGGTCATGGGCATTTAAGGCTCAATAATGTGATCCATGGAGGCCCCATCTCTGAACTTATGGGACTTAAAGGATCTGCTGCTAACATCTTGCCAGATACCACAGGACACCATCAGAGGTCTTGTGTAGGCCATGCCTCAACAAGTCAGGGCTGTTTTACATTTACATTTTACTCACATTACAGAGTTGGGCCATTGTAGTGTTAGGAGTCTTGCCCAAGGACTCTTATTGGTGTAGCACAGCATAGTAACCTAGACCGGGAATTGAACCCCAGTCTCCTACATGTTGTGGTAGCTCACTGGCCGGTAGTGGTGTTATGTTGCGCCACACTTACCACATGTCATGTTTTGGGCAGGTGGTTTTAATGTTATGACTGGTCAATGTTTAGTATTAGTATTAGCTGGTTTATCTGGGGTTTTTTCCACCCGTGATTCTCAAATGTCATGAATTTAAATCAGATGTGTGTTAGAGCAACGAAAGGCTGTTAACACTGTACTGGGCAACACTGTAATATTGACAGGAAAAGCTAGGTCAGTGTGTTGAAGGTGTCAGTAAGTGGATGAGAGCCAGTGTGGCTATATTGATCCAGAGAGAAATAAGAAGTGCCTAGAATCCCTTTGGCTGGGTCAGAGAGGAGTGGCAGGTGGTCAGCACCTCTACAGAGTGCAGCCAGAGGGTACGGGTGGGGTGTAGGGACTCTTAGTGGGCTTGTGCCAAATTTGTGTGAAAAATACTTTGCACTTATTTATATCTGAGGTTTCCAATCCAGTCCTCAAGGACTCATAGCTGGGCCAAGTTTTTGTTCTATTCTAGCACACATCTCGACTGAGCCAGGTAATCAGCGCTTTATAGCCCAGGTGTGCTGAATGCTGGAATGCAGTGGAAATGTAGTCTGTCTGGTGGTCTTTCGACACTAGATTGGCTCCCAATGTTTTAAAGGTCTTCTGGGCTAGTTTCAGAGATGGGGTATAGTATTGGAGACTCTGCAGCCTCATCATATGGATGTCACACTTGATCATAACTCCACACAACATAAGGCCGTGTAGAGTGAAAGGTGATGTGAGTGCAGAAATAAGCAGGTTATATAATATTAATGATGCTTTAGGGAAGACTTGCTTGTCAATTCATGACATGTGGTGTGTATGAGGGTGCATGTGTTTGCATGTGTGTGTGTGCAGGCATGTGTCAGAGTGTCTGGTTTCAACACAGATCCTGTCAGTTGTACTTGGGTAATTTTCCTCAAAGTAGATGTATGTTCAGCTGGATGTGTGTAAGCTTTACCACCAAAGAGCAGCAGTCACAGATTCACCTCTCATTGCTTTGCGCTGATCCACG
The DNA here is from genome assembly GCF_030463535.1 of Salminus brasiliensis. Taxonomy (NCBI): domain Eukaryota; kingdom Metazoa; phylum Chordata; class Actinopteri; order Characiformes; family Bryconidae; genus Salminus; species Salminus brasiliensis. The sequence goes on along the minus strand of NC_132880.1, from coordinate 43,306,748 downwards.
CCCGGCTAGATTACAGCCATGTGTCCCTTTATGTCTCCACTTTGATCGTAGGCCTGGTCTTCTGCCCTGCTCTAACTGCTGCTGAACCAAACCTCAATATGGCCTGAATTTTGTAATTAGTTATAAGAATTAACAGCAGCAAAACCAGCCCTACAATTGACCTCTCCATACTCAGCCCTCAGACACATCATTCAACTTAATAGGAAATAGTAGCAAGCAACTCAGTTTGGGGCCATTACAGGGTTTATGCTTTCTTGGACTTCTGGCTTTGGATAGCTGTGAGATCATGAGGAATAGCTTATAGTAGAACCATCACAATTGGAGCTCCTGATAGTAGGGCCATTACTATTGCAGCTCCAGATAGTAGAACCATCACTTTTGCAGCTCCTGATAGTAAGGCCACCACTATCGGATCTCCTGACAGTACAGCCATTACTATTGGGGCTGCAGATAGTAGAGCCATCACTTTTGCAGTTCCTGATAGTAAAGCCACCACTATGAGACCTCCTGATAGTAGGGCCATTACTTTTGGAGCTCCTGATAATAGAACCATCAATATTAAAGCTCCTGATAGTAGGGCCATTACTATTGGAGCTCCTGATAGTAGAACCATCTATATTGGAGCTCCTGATAGTAGGGCCATTAGTATTGGAGCTCCTGATAGTAGGACAATTACTATTGGCGTTCTTGATATTGGGACCATCAAGTTTGGAGCCCTTGATAGTAAGGTCATCAATATTGGAGCTCCTAATAGTAGGGAAATACCTGTTGGAGTTCCTGATAGTAAGATCTTCACTATTGGAGCTCCACTGAATAATGGGACAAATAATTCATAGTAGTGACATGAAGAATCAGATTAATAGTGAAATAATAAAACAAAGTGTTAAGATATTAATGGGTTTATAAATACATATATATGCATATCTGAACAGGTATATTGCAACATGGAGTCTGCTGGAGGAGGATGGACTGTAATCCAGCGCAGAGAGGATGGTAGCGTCGATTTCCAGAGAACATGGAAAGAATACAAAATGGTTTGTAGCTTTACATCTCATTTCTAACCTCATTCTGACTTTATAACACCCATCCCTATAGCACTGATTCATAAAGCTGATTCAGGCAACACATGTAGACTATATATCGACCAACCTTCAGCTGTCCCTGATTTAGCTGGTTGAAATGAGTAAAGAATGAGTAAGATGGCCAGTGGAAGAGTAAGCAGAAGTATAAATCCAGTCTTGAACGCCTGGACTGGCATACGAGCGCCAGAGGGCATGACTCAGGTTTGGTCTCTATAGCTGATGAGAAAACTTCACAAAGTCCAAAAGCAATAACAATTTATTCTGCACATTAGACTCTTGGCCACGGGTACTATTTTTTCTGTACGCATAATACAGACGTAAGTCAACTCTCGAGAAAATGGCTCCGGCAAATGTCTTGGGATGGCGCAATGGGAGGTTGACGAGTTCAGCAGGTGTTTATTAACTGTGGTTGGGATTCTGTGTGTGGATTGGGTATAATTAATGGTCTATTAGGTTTAATAGCTACGTGCTCTTACATTGGTTTAGAAGCCAATTTAGCTTAGTTTTAATGAGCTGTTAAGTCCTATATTGTTACCACCTCAGCATGTTTTACAAGTACTGTAAAATACATGAATAAAACTATTCAGTAGCAACTAGCAAGAATCATTCATGAACTACTATTAATAGAATTATTTAAAATAATATTTAATTAAAAATGTGGTGGAATTACAGCCTGAATGTAATGTTAAAGGGAAGTAGGTGTTTATGCACCTAAGTAAAAAAAACATAGGTGGTTGGCCTATGCCCAAAACCCCAGTTTCTAAACATGTGTGAGTGTAAAGAACACTTAAAAGGTCTTTTTAATATAAATGTTCTGCTCTTTTTAAGAGTGTGCAGTATGTGATGTAGCTGCATTGCTGTGTGCTAGATAGACTAGACTGTCCTGCTGAAAAAATCAACACAGATCTCAAATTCCAAGCTGGTCTTAGCTGTTTTATGCTGGTCTGGTGCTGATTGATCAGCACACCAGCGTTGCTGGTCTGGTGATTGTGCGGTGCTGGTGCTGGCTTCAATGTGCTCTCGGACTCCGGCCACTGATTACACTGCTGAGCCCTATTTCTGGGACAATTTACTGCCCACTAAATAGTTATCATGGCAGGCCTACTCACAGTATACTCACGACTTCAGACTCGACTACACTACTGGACATGCTGTATGTTGCAAGCAGATAAATTAGCAGACAGGTTTGATGATCAGATAAGCTAAAGCTGATTTTTGCATCAATGTTAAAAGTTGATCATTCTAACAACACTGTGTTCAAATGGAGCAGTTGGAGCAGTGGAGCAGTGGAGCAGTTGAACTGGAACAATGGATGGTGCTCCATCCAATACTTTTAAGATGAGCTGGGGTGCTGATCGTCCAACATCCTGACCTCACTAACAATCTTGTCTCTGAATGCAACCAAAATCTCACAGCAGTGCTCCAAAATATAGCAGAAACCATTTTCCCTGGACTGTAGAAACAGTTACTCCATCAAAAGCAGGATAAACTCTTTTCTAATATCCTTGATTTCAGAAGAAACAATGGTCGAGCAGGTGTCCCAATACTTTAGTCCATGTTGTGTAGCTGGCATTAGTCACACCTGCCTGGATAATTATGATATGACCGTTTAAATGCTTGATCCAGTTATATCTTTTGTGAAGCTCTTTGCTGATTGATGGGATCTCAGTATGCTAAATAACTCCTCTTTAAATATTCTGCCCAATGACTGACAGTTCTGTTTTAAGACAGAAGTATGTTTGACCTGGACCTGGTTTTGGAGCACTGCTGAACTAGAGTGAATGAGGTGGTGTGGAATAAAGCTACTGAAGCCAGTTTAGTAAAGGCACTTCAACAGCATGAAGTCCACATAAAAAAATACTTAATCTTGTTTTCCACAGAAATAAAGTTTCCAAAAAAGATTAGATATCAATGAAAAACACTTTCAGTGTCAGTGGATGGCTCTTCAAAGAACCTTGATTGTAGGTGAGATGTCAGAATATGAAGAATCTTGAAGAACCACCTAATGTGAACGTTCTTTCCTGTATATCCAAGCCAAGAACTTGTTTTCGAACATTGTCATGCTTTTATGCTATTGGTCTCACGAGCACTTAACAGCAGAATTGGGTTACTTACTCAGATGGCTGAAGTTCATTTCTAGGTTTTTGGCAGTGATTTGACTTATCTGAGGTTTTGAGGGAGAGCAGGTTTGGAAGGGCTGTTATTTAGGCCTATTAGAGAAGTGATGCATAGTGACCTTAGAGAGGATTATTGCGACACTCCAAACTAATTTGGAGCTTTATCCCCAACCACACACCCGGGAGGACGCCCCTTCTGAATATTAAACAGCAATCGATCCCCGCTCTGTCGTCTCAGTTACTCAAGAAGTTCACATGAGAAATGATGTGAGGTTGCGTGTGAACTTCTCCTGGGCTCTGGTCTACTCCAGAACACTTATGCGCTCAGGGTGCGAGGCCTGGCTTTTTAAAAACCAATCACAGAGCCCACGCTGTGACAACAGGCGCAGGCACTTATAGAGAGGATTTTACAGGGTCATGTCATTCCACCCACGCAGGACTTGCCTTAGACCAGAGGAATGTCCCGTATTTACATCATAAACCACTCAGCTCGTGATCCCCCCGTAAGTGCAGAAACATACAGGTCGCTCTTCGAAATCAAGAGTCAGCATTTAATAGCAGACTGGAACAATGTTTAGTCCTTAGCTTTTTATTATTTGAATAATCACATAGTTTTACTTTGTGCTAAGTTTGAGTCTGTACCTTCTTAACTAAAACATATAAAAATGAGGCAACCTGTTTAAATGTGTGGGTACTAAACACTGTATGTTGAAACAACTTATTAGGTTCTTATTTTAAGTAAATACACTGTATGACATCTATATGACTACCTTACATCAGTAAAATGTTGCTGTGCTCTGTTGAAATCATGGTGATAAAAAGTCAATTTTGTCCTAAATTGTTGAGCAGTACTAGAGGACACCACGCAAACAGTCACTACATTTCAAATAAAGCTCCATTGTCTTTCCAAAAGCTTGAACAGCGAATGCTTTCAATCACAGTCTGTTTATTTTTATGTTATGAAGGTAATAGCATTTTCCATTCGTAAATATTTAAAAGAAAGTCAACACACAAGGTAATAATAGCTAGTGATAGCTGTATGTTTTGGTTATAGCCACTTTTAACCATATAACCTACCAAACGTAGACCACTAGCGCAAAGGCATCAGTTAGGTTAGTATAGGCTTTATTTATGTTTCTTCCTCCAGCTCTCAGGGAGTTTTTCCCAGCCACTGTCGTCTTTGGCTGCTCACTGGGGGTCTAAGGTTGTTGATTTCTTGCCTTTTTACTGATTACTGATTGTGTAAAGCTGATTTACAAATAAATGTGATTTGATTGATTTATGCTAACTGGTAAAAAGTGAATTGAGAACACAAACTTGCTAAATGAGTGTTTAGATATTGCCAATATAACAGTAAACTACCCACTTGGGATTCTGGGTAGAGCCTGGGTTATCTAGATAATATAAACTGATGATGCAAAGACAGAATCACAGTCTTACATGTAGGTTTTTGTTGTAAAGCAAATGCAGTAATATTATTAATAGAATCATGACTGTTATTATTATTATTATTATTATTATTATTATGATTCAAAGTAGTAGTAGTAGTATTAATAACTAGTAATATTAGAAGGCAAGCAGAGGGTGCAGCTGTACCCCTCCAGATCCTGTGTGCACCCTGGTACAATAAGTAGTCTAGAAACATCCCTGCAACAGACTGAATTGAATTAAAATGAATTGATTCCACTCAAAGATGCCCTTTGAATTTAGTAATTTATCAAGAACTATCTCAAAATAGTCATATGTGGAACATTTATTTGGTTGAAGCAAAATGTGGGGCTATAGTGTCCCTAAACCCTTAACTTTGGCATTGATTGGAAGTTTAGAATTCACACTTACATTTGTATTTCCATTGAAGGCATTTAACAGACGCTTTTATCCAGAGTGACTTACAGCAGTGCTTCACTGTTTACCCAGAAAATACCCTTAGCTAGTTTGTATTGGCTAGAATCCAAAAGATCCCTCTACGCTTAGATACTACTAAATATAAAAGTCAGTATGGAGACCGCAATACACCAATATACACTGCACTCAGCAAGCGACTCTGCCGCTTGGACACCCAGGGGAAATTCGCTCCACCACTTCTGTGCCAGGACAGAAAAAAGTCTGGATGCTTGTCTTCTGTACATCCTAAAGGATGGCAGGTTATGCTGAGCCATACTTGAAGCTCGAAGGCCTCTTGGTACAGATCGGCTTTTGACCATCACCATCAAGTACGGAGGGGCTGCTCCATTCTTGACTTTGTGAAGGTTTCACACTCTCAGCATATGTGCTCTTGTTTTATTGAGCTACCAATGAGAACTAATTACCATGCTTTTGTTATCACCAGGAAACAGCGCAGCTTTAAAGTGTTAGTTTAGGAATACCAAGATCTAGAACAGACCTGTCAAAAACATGTTGTCTATTGTAATCTCTGAAATAATGTAAACCACTCATTCCTTCTGTCTGCGATGAAGGATTACTCATTTGTTTCCCCTAAAAAGGAGAGAGAATGCAGGAAAAGATGCTGTGGGTTCCAGAGCCATATGGTGCTCGTTTAGGGTGCCATAAACAGGTAGAGTCTGTTCAAAAAGGGGGGCTTTGGTTCTGATCTGCTGGACTGTGTGTAATTACTGCTGCTAGCACCTGCGCTGCATTAAGATTTGGTTCAGAAGCCTTTCCAGCTGCTTTAATGAGCTGAGCCTGTACAGTACACACAGGGGAAGTGACCGCAAGTTCTATTGAGAGGGGAGTCCCGACTGTTATATTAGGAGATTAGGAGTAATGACAAAGTGATGACACAAATGAGAATAGCATGAGGCCAGTTTGGAAAAGCAGCATAAGCTGTTACATGTGTAGTGCGTTATGCGTTGGTAAGACTGCGGCTGGGGGACAAAGTTATATTTATTACATTTATTTCTGCACATTATTAATTCTTCTAAATTATTTCAGCTTCAACTTCTCAGCTCTTTTAAAGTGAGTGTTGTTAGATTGCTTTTCCTTTCCACGTCAAACTCTTTCCTGACCGAGTCTCTTGTGAAAGAAGAAAGCTTGAGTGGATCAAGATCAAAAAGAGTTTTTATTGCCTTCGTGATCATATACACATTTACAGTGGAACAACATACAAGACAGAGACCCTGTTTACTGGACCACACAGTACAAGCGATCAAGAGACAGACTACACATAGTGCAGTTAAACAAGACAGTACAAGACAAAAACGTACAGTACAATAAATACACAACAGAGCAGAACTAGGCCCAAAGCCCAGCAAGAAATGCCAAGTCTTGATTAAATGAACTGCATACAGACAGGAAAAGTCAGTAAAAACTCATGAGAAGTAGAACGACAAGAAGACAATTGCAGAAGCCAGTCACCTGTACCGGGGTCCTGTTACATCATTACAAGGAGAAAATGTATCGTGTAATGTCCAGAAAATTGGTATTTTGACTCTTTTGTCCGAATTAAAGGTCAATAAGTACAAACTTTGGCAGACACCCTCTTTCCAGACCCCACCTCTATTATAATTAGAAGCCATTCTGAAAATGTTGTCAATCATTCTTGTTATACTGGCTCCATAATGATGCACTGCTTGGGCCCTGATTATTGCTAGTTGCAATTGATCTGTTCTTACTCTGTTCCTGCCGCTCATAACAGTCAGCATAAATTAATGCATTCCACATGAGTTTCAGACAAAATGTAAACTGAAGCTTGTCGTATTTTCGTACATTCAGATTTCATAGGAAATCTGAATGTGAGAAAGAAAAAAATATTCACTGTTGTTAAAATGTGTGTCTCTCGTCACATTTCAGTGATATTATCTTAGTTCTAGCTCATAAACATCAAGTACTACATATTTATTCACCTTGTGGAATAATGACTATTAAGTGCTGTTGTGCTGTGTTGTGTAAGAGGATAAATACAGCTTCAAAATTCTCAGCTGGAAACAGAGCCCCCCAACAATGCCCCCATTGCCCAGATAATAAACACAAATCTACATGATTTACATTAATAGTGTTTTTATCTTTCACAGAGTGCAAAAGAAGGGATAAATAAGAGGGGTGTAGATAACTTGACCACTTAAAAAAATTAAAGCAGCATTATGTAGCATTATGTAGCAACTTCATAAATCGTGATGATGCTTAACCGACTGTAATGTGTCCTCATCATTGCTACTCATTGGACATCATTGGACTTTACATTTGATGAAGCAGTCAGGATTTCATAATGAACAATTGTGTAATGCTGCATAACCATAATTTATGTCAAATCTTCTAATATTCATATCCACCAATATTTGTATAGTATTCATAGGTTTTCTTTAACTTTTAGTAAATTTAATTTGCCATATCTCCCAGCTTGCCCAGAATGGCATGTGCAAAATGTGTCTTTCAGGGAGTGAATTCCATTTCCTGACTGTGGTGGGAACCCAGGAGTAAAAAATACCAGTTCCCCATAATGCTGCTTTAAGATAGAACTTCAGATATGTCTAGGCTACCTTTACTTATTTACAATTGTGGTATTTAGCTGAGGAATTGAACCCTAGTCTGTCACGTGAAGGCTGTTGTTGTTACACACTGCACCAACCACTCAAATTTCAATATTACACCAATGCTACAGTACAGTATGGTATTTCCCTCACGACTTGCACTGCTTTTTATTCATTTCCTAAAGTAGGTCAGTGAATATTGATACTATCATATGTCAGCTCATCTTTACAAAATGACAATTAAAAGCTTAGGACGAAAGAAGATAAATGAGCAGTTGGTTGTTGTTGCTGGTTCATGTGTTCTCTTGGACAGGCCAGTGTTTCCCATGGCCTGCTCCAGGACTCCTCACTAACCCTGCTGAATTCCTGCAGTGACCCCGGTGCATTCTCTCTTGCAGGGCTTTGGGAGCGTGTCAGCCGAGCACTGGCTGGGGAACGAGTTTGTGTACATGCTGACCAGTCAGAGGCAGTACTTTCTGCGTGTGGAGCTGACCGACTGGGATGGACATCAGGCCTTCTCCCAGTATGACCACTTCCACATTGGCAGTGAGAAAAACAACTACAGGTACTGATTTACATTACAATTGGCTGAAAGTTGGAGAGTGTAATGTTAGGAGTCAATCAATCGGTCAACCTTAAATTTCACTCTGAAGTACATTCAAGGTGACCCTTGTTTTCAGTGTAGTTGAGAATTCAATGTAGAGGGATTGAAAGAGAAAAACATTAAAAACAAAAACAATCAACATAATCATGCCCAAGGAATCTAATAGGTGGGGTGAGGTGGGCTTGCTAGGCCAGGTAATCAAACACAGTTTCTAGAGTTTGTACTGGGAGGTTGGTGTTGAACAACTACTACTCACACTCTTCTGTCCTTGTGTTGTACTGTGTTTCAATTGTACTGATCAGAGGACTGATCATAGGAGATACAGCTGTTCATTTGTTATATTCATTATACATTTGTTGATGAATTATTGTATTATCATGTATTAATAATTGTTATTTACTACAATAACTTACCAATCATAACAATAACAATAGCATAATATGAGTACATCATAAAAAATACATAAAAATAAATAATTCCAAAATAAGTTAACACTTAAGAAAGAAAACACTTAAATGTATTTGTAAGGTTAATATTTGACATTTAATGTAGTTAATGACTTGTGATTTATTGTAATTTTCTATCAAATGATCTACATTGAGATTTTGTCTTCATTTTTGGAATATGATGGATTCTGAATATTAATTGTATTATAACTGAAATCCTAATGTTTTACAGTTTTCTCAGTTATCATTCAATCTAAGAATCATCTAGAGTGCCATTCTAGACATTCTGCTTGGACTAAATGTGATGAATTGCTGATCTTGTTGCTCTAACAGCTGCTAAACCTGTTAATGACAGAAAACTCACTAAACTGTCCTGGAAACAATTATGTGTATATATGAATATAATTATTTCTAGTGATTACCTTGGTGATGGAAAAAAAACTCCAGGACCCGAATTGATTATCCTTGTTTTACAGCTATTTGCAAAAACACTGGTTTTATATTATTCATAAAATAAGTTCCAGAAAATTGGGTCAGGGTTTCCAAACTTTTGAACCAGCTGTAGTTTACACGCTTGAGCCATACTGTTCAGATAAGACCTGTTTGTTTTTTTTCTGTTTGTCTTTCTCTTTATTTCAGTGGTCATCGCTTTAGGCTCGTATCAGACATTTTACTAGATTTGACGTCAAACTGGACGGTCTTAAGCGTTTCGGACATTTCTGAAAACGTTACATCTGCATCGTAACTGACAGGAAATAGAGCTTCTATTGACTGCATTGGGATTCTGCAGAGCTTTAAAGTGGTTGAAGAGTGGTCTTTGACCCTTTCAGTGGAAGGAAAGCAGGTTCAAACCCAGCAGGCATTCGTCTGTAGTTGACGTTTGAGCTCTTTCAGGTTTTGGGACACATCATCCCAAATCATAAGTGGAGATATTCACTTCCAGACCTGTCTGTCTGTCAGCTGGAGGAGAAGCTGCTGCTGATAACGGCATCTTTGATTTCGCAGTGTCCTCTTTTCAACTTGAATAGAAATCTGATTCGTTTCACAACAACTTCACATGTGATGGAAAGCTTCACAAAACAGGCATGCAGGAATCAAAGTTCAAGAGTCAAACTCTCAGCGGCCTTGAGCTTTAATGTGCAGTAGTAGTGTCAGGTATAACCCCTAGTGGTGCTCTTAGTGTCATATCCAGTTTAGGGAAATTTCACCGATGAAACGATGACAACGGCACATTCCGCTCTGCTCTCACTCACAGCGGCAGCCTCTGTGGGATTTTTTACACAGGTCTAATGGGAGAAACTGAAGATAGAAAGCATGCTGTTTTTTTTTTTATGCCTCATGAAACTCAAAACATGACATCCAATAAAATGAGCATCACCTTTGTCTTACTCTTTCAGAGGGAATTAATTCAAGGTCTTCCTATTTTAACGTACAATATGTATATACACTACTGTTTAGCAGTTTAAAATCAATATCTCCTAATAATATAAAACTTATCTGGTTGCAGAAAAATGTAAATACATTGATTTCAGCGGATTCGTTCTATGCAAAGTTGCAGTGTTAGGCCAGAAAAATACAGTGTACAGTGTAAGCTAGCATGCACCGTTCTCTGTACTCGGGGGGATGGAGGACAAATCAAAATCAGAACCAGGGGAGAACTTGGCTGTCGCTGTAACACCCCTTGCAGCAATGTTCAGAAGTTCAAGGTGTGTTTCAGCCTTTAAAATCATTAATAAAAGACTAGAAAGCTTGAAGAAATCTTCTACCAAGCAGAAGCATTGGTATTTTTTGCTCCAGTGCTCCCCCAACAGTTGAGGGGTGCAATTCATTTTTAAAGCTCTGCTGTAAAAACAAGAGCATTTCTGAACAAGCTGATAGATACAGAAGCTTGAAGACTGAGGTGGTAGAGTCATATTAGAGGATCTGACACTAATATGACTCAGGTTACACAGTTCTAATACAGTTCTTACGCAGTTCTAACAAAGTTTTTGTTCTTATGAAGCAATGTTCAGGCCCTGAGTGGCAAGGACGGAGACTCTGTTCCCCCTTTTATATTCATTGGAGCATCAACATGATTTTAAAGCTGCTGTTTTAAGGTAAAATTGCTACATAATGCTGCTTTAATATGACAAGATTTTGAATGGTGTAGTAATTGAGCTAAGAAGACACTTTACCCACAAACACTCCAGCCCCAAATGTTCACATGCACGTTTTGGTATATTTGGTATCCATCAAAAAACACATTCATGCACATTACTGGTTTGTGGGCGATATTTCTTAGGAATTATATGGTTGGGAAATGTGAATGCTCATAAATGAAAACTGGCAGTTCCTCTTTTTTAGTGAAGGAAGTGGAAAAGACTGTGTGTGTATGTGTAGAAGATCAGTCTTGGGCTGTCTTTATGAAATAATATGACCAGAAACAGTAGCCAGTCTCCTATTGGCTGACACTTAGTTCCATCAGAGTGCATCCTGTCAAAACTGTAGGTAATGCTATCAGCTGTCAACAGAGCGTCATTTTCATACATTTCACACTGAAATCAGTGGCTATAAAATATCCAGTGGATATTTTTAATGGTTAATATAATGCCCTTGTGAACTTGCCCTTACTGATAATTAAACTGTCACTGACCGTCATGAACACTAGGCTATCACTGTAGTGGACAAGTAGTATATGAGTGGGGTTGTCTGTGCTATGGCGATATGCCACATCCATGAGTTTTTGACTGACGTTTTAAAAACTAGAGGTTTTTGGGCCTTGTTTTGTTATTGGAAATCCAGTGGAATGTTTGACCGTGGAATTGATCTGAATCACATCAAACCTGAAACTATGCGTATTGTTACAGGTCTACTCATACTACAAACCATGGCTAAATCCAAGTCACTGCGAATGCTCTTTTTCCATCACACAAATTCAGCTGGCTTAGAGCAGCCTGTGCCTGTGAAGGGTTTCAGGAATCTAATCAACATTCTGATCTCTATAAATAGATTTGTTCTTTCAAACTGTTGTGGTATGGTAATCACACATTGCTTCTGAGAAACATTAGCCAAAGCAAACCTTCTCCCTTGGCTGTAAACAAAGTGTGCGAGGGATGGCTGCTGCTTTTTATAATTGTGCTCCGGCACCTCCACTCCTCACTCGGAAACCACTGGTGGCGTTTTGGTGCCAGTACATCTGATCAGAGGCATGGATAAAAATATGTATAGTGAATGTCCAGTGCTGGAGAACATCTATGGTTATAAAGGTTTTTTTGTGCACATTAATATTAATACACACACACACACACACACACACACACACACACACACACACACACACACAGAACGCCCATATATAGCGATGGTACATACTGTATCAGACCCTCAATTCTGATAAGAAAACAAACCATCTGCAGACCCCAAAGCTGCTCTGCAGATGATAATTTAAAAACAGTATTATGAAGCACAAGCGTTCTCAGCTATCATAACTCGTGGTGGAGGCCTGCCAGTCAGGAAACGTCTGCTTGACTGCCAGTCTCTTGCTATTGCCTATTTAAAGCTAGACGGGAAATGGCTCAGGGTTAGAAGTGCAGTAATTGCACAGTGAGGCAGAAGAAACTAATGCCCCAACCTAAATCACAAACAAGGGCTAACTGTCACATATATTACTGTTCCTCACGTTAATGAGTTCCAAATTACATACACAGACGGCGGTCTGAAATGAACAAGAGCACTTGGCCACATGTGCAGCACAGCATGATGAAGTACAGCTAATGACCGCATATATCTAACATTTTCCCCCTTACAAAGTTTTCAACCCTAGGATTAGGACAATGATTTTTCCAGAAGATAAAGTGTACAAGTATAAGATGAGACATCACACATTTGTGAATTATCTGTTCATTGCAGTTTTTCAACATTGCCAACATTGAGCAATGAGTGTCTAACAGGCCTTAAAGGCTTTAAGACTTGCCCAAATGCCCAGATGCTGTTTGACAAGCCTATTTATATCACCATTATTTTATTTCTCATAATAATACACATAATTTGTCCTTGTATAGTGGACTTGTGAAAAGAAAAGCCCTTTTTATTGGCCGATTTGCTTTACTGTGAGGACCCACACATGCATAGGATAACATAGCCTATCCTAACACGGTAAAAATAACAAATTATAATAATTATTATTCTTGAATATTACTGGATATGAATGTTGCTGTTCCCTCTGGGTCCTCTCAGTGCAATATGTAGTTAGCTAGCTGTAAAAATTGTACCCAGTCCACCCTTATCCCCCCCTCTCTGGTTGGCATAGCATTAGCTTTGAACCCCTCCATGCTCCATTTGGATGTCCATTCCCTCCTCATACACCCGCAGTGCTGCTTGCTCCGGTCAGCCCTTTTCATTACTTTAGACAGCCTTGCCTTAGCTTTTAGTCTTTTTAGCTTTGCTTCCATACTCTCCTAAAGAAATGTGTTGCATTTAGCCTCAACAGGCTTTCACTAGTGAGCTTGGAGTATGTATGTAAAGATTATAGGCAAAACATAATAGTAGGGTTTTTGGAATTTGCCTGTTTTTTTTTTCAGCAGCAAACTGCATTTTATTTTATTTCTACACATAGTTTTTACTATATATACTCTTGTGTCTTTGTCGTACACATATACTAGATAATAACTAGCCCCTCCATGGTAATTTAATAGATTATTTATTGATGTATTTTCTTACTTTTCTAGTGTTTATAAGAGGGAAAAACAAAAACCGTAAAGAGGCCAAAAAATACACAACACCCAGTCTCGAAGATAACATTCTCCAGAACACAAATTCCACCAGTAGACCAAATAAAACTACATTTAACAGTGGTCTTTTGGTCCCTAGAATCTCTATATGGCAATCAACGGTCATTTAAATAACATGGCATGTTCTATGTGGCCAAATTACACTGGAAAAATCTTCTGGAATGTCTGGTCCGATCATGGCAACCATCTAACCCAGTGTCACTTCATTCGCCCTCCATGGCTCTAAGTAGGCTCACCTGCCAGTGATTACTGACATAGATGATCTAATGGCATGATGAAAGCATTTTATATTTAACCGTGATGAATACGGTAGGACAGAGATATTCTGATGGTTCTAGATCTAGACTTGAACATCTGCAGCTAAATAAAGACACATTCTCTTGCTTGAAGTGGAATGAGAATGTTGTACAGTCAAGGAAGATGAGCAGTTTGGCAGTGGTATAAAGTATGCCATGGTGATGGACAACCCCATATATTCTGATGGCAATGCACATGATAATATTGTGCCCATACCAACCAGGGACACTAGCTCTAACATGCTGGTCAGTCATATTCACCCTACACTTTCACCTCTAAGGAAGGTTATATAAAAAAAAAAAAACTAATGACACGAGTTGTGCAGCACACACTGACCTGCCTGTGTTTAGCTCTTAACAATTGTGTAAAAATGCTGCACTAGTGTAACCTGAATTTCATTTGAGGCTAGATTCTTGAATGAGGCCTTTCTTGTTTTCCTCTTCTCCTTCTTTTCTCCTTCTCCTTTCTTTATGTTTAATCCAACTTGTTCCTTTATACAGCAGTTAGCCATTCTGACTTCTTCTATTGTTACTGTTTTCATTGATGTCTGTTCATATATCCAATAGACCTTTCTGATAGTTTACTAGCTAAATTTCTACATAAACTGAATGAAAAAAAAAATCCTAAAAAATAGGCATGAGATTTTATCATGAAATTTATCCCTACGAATGAAGCACTCTGTGAAGTGGACTGCAAAAGTGTTTAAGGACTTGGTAATGAGAGTCAACTTCAGTAAAATGTGTTTAGAGTTTAGCGCCAGTCGCTCAAGCAAAAGAAACCTGAGCTCTGGTTAGTGAGAATCATGTGCCAATATACAATATAGTCGTGTATACACACAAAACAAAATGCTGTAGCGGTCATTCAGGATAAGATGCACCACCATGCGGTTTCTATGACCCTCCATAACCTGCTGACCTCTTTTTTAATTTACCCTGATTGACTTTTGCAAGTAGAGGTGATTTCACCAAGCCAGTGAATGAATGTTGGTGTTCTGCATTCATGTGTTTAGGTGAGGTTGGTTAGCTTCAGTAAGGAGGCGACTGTATTCAGATGTAAGCAGAACAGAAAGCAATAGGAACATTTTCACCCTCTTTAGGCACGGGAACGTGAGCAAGCCTGGAACCCGGCAAATCTTCCCCATACGATATACGAAACTCCATAGCATTTCTCAATTAAGATCGCCATCTTAATCACCTACACAAAACACAGTCAGAATGTATGGACTGGGATATGCAGCATACATACAATGTCCACTCACTGAGCACTTTATTAGCAGCACTGCATGGAACTCGATGTGGTCCTGTACTGTTGTAGACCATGCGTCTGCTCACTACAATTGTACAGAGTGGATATCTGACTTACTGTCCAGTATCCATTCATCTGGCCATTCTCTGATGACCTCTTTCATCCACAAGATGTTTCTGTCTGCAGAACTGTCACTCACAAGACATTTTTTAGTCTTTGGAGATTGTTGTGCTAAAAATCTCAGGAGATCAGAAGTTCTAGAAATACTGAAAATACTGAAGGTTGATGTGAACTTTACCTGAAGCTGCTGAACTGTGTCCATCAGATATCAGATTTAAGAATCCATTGCACTGCCGCCATTTAATTGTTGGATTAGGTAATTGCATGAATGAGAAAGTGTCCAGGTCTTCCTGATTAATTGCTCAGTGAGTGTAAATACGCAGTGTACATAAAGACTGTAGTGTGATCAATATTCATGAAAACATTCAACCAAGGAAAAACTGCAGCAAATTGCTGAATTTATAAAATGACCTATTACGTAGGTCATGTTATGTACAGACTTTCCACAAATCAGCTACGAATTGAGAGTGCTAGTGCCACTTCAGTTCCTGAGGGAATACATTGACTCCAGTTTCCACATCTTGGGAATCCCGAAGCCGCATAGTTTCTCCAAGTTTAACAATCAGCTTTTTAGTCAGAGTTGTCTAAAATGATCAAAACTCTCATAATATCTTCTTGGCAGCTCGGCCACTATATCACTATCCTAGATGCAATCATCAGTCATGTTGCATCTGTCCAGCTGAGCACAATCAATGATCCATAGTTTTCATGTAATGTTTTTTTTGAGGGTGGAGTAACATCATATTTAACCACAATTCCAAGAAAACTGGTACAAAACCGCCAAGGCAATGAGGGCTATGGATGGAACGGGTGGAGCTGCCTTTTGTGGTATTTAGTGGTGGGTGAGTGGATGAATGCTTGGGTCCAGGTGGTGGAGTTTCTCAAAGGTCAGTGGTCACACAGAGGTCGTACAGATAATCAATATTTAAGAAATTGTGATGGTCGTTTGCCAAGTCTAGAAAGAATGCCTTCATACTGCTTGTAAAGCCAATAGTGCCGAGAGACAGGCAGAACTGGCCTGTGTTTATCCACTAACTCTGTATATTTGACCAAGGGGAGCTTTTGTACGGCCTCTGCTACCACAGCTCTGAAATTCCAGAAGTCAGAATCGCTGTGTGTGTGTATGTGTGTGTGTGTGTGTTTCTGTACATGTGGGCATGTGTTCGTGTGTCACTCCACAAACGCAGCACGTACATAGGGTTTCAATAACAGCCGCCTCAGCCTTGAATAAAACATGCTCACCTATGATGTCGTTTTAATAGATATATTACCTCAAAAGTGTGTGACTGAACATATGCAGCAACACAAGCGAGGTTACGCAGCTGTATGGTTCATGTCCACTGCCCCAGCCTCTGCTGCGTGCTCATGCTTACAGCAAGCGCTACATCTTTATTTAATATCACTGTACACTAACCAGCCAAGTCTTAAATCCCTGGATTTTGCTGTACAGTAATGGAGAGATCCTCTCTGGAATCGAGCAATCTCTCAGGCTCTGCTTGATATGGATTTGCAAGGGGGGGACTTGGCGGACAGGGGGCTGAAGGATATGAGTAAGCTGTAAACTCTCTGTTGAGGACTTACAGTGTGTCCTCCAGCTCAAGGATCATGCAAAGCAGACTTCCCAGAGTAAGAGGGCTGATCTAGGATCTTCGGTTTGTCTTTTTAAAATCATTATGAATATGACTATAACAGAGCTCCACACGGTATACTTACAGCAGGCACAGCTTCAGCCTCATCCTCGTCCGGCAGGCAAAGGGCATTTAATCATTAGTGTGACAACTTTAATAACCTTTAATCTGTTAGATTTGAGTGATATCACACTTTAAATGCTTGTAGTCACGACTGTCTGACAGGAATTTTTTAAGGATCTATTATAGCGAACATGGCATTGCTAATGAAACGGAAATTCATAGATTTGTATTATTAGGCCCATTCGGAATATATATATACAGAGTGAGAGGTAGAGGGGCTACAGCATCTTCTAAGAACTATGAAATAAAATAACACACAATAATTGTGATTAACAGGTATTCATATTTGCTCAGAAATATAATAGCCTATAGTCTATATAACAACATATTTTTATGAGGCAATAGTCAGGCCAAGCGGAGATCAATGGTGGTCTTGCATCAGTTGGTGCTTTTACTTTTTTTATCAGCTACCAGTTAAGGTTTCTACAATTTTCTACAAGAACTTGAAGGACACAGTGTGTAAAGGAACACATTATTTGTATTTCTTTATTTAAAATGCTAACTGATTTCATTATATTTCATTATAAAACGTAATTTAATGAACATTAGCGAGTTCAGATTGCACCAGATTCTGTGATCCTCATAAGCTTTCTATCCCTATAACCAAACAATAGAGCCAGTTTTACATACATTACGAGCTAGCAGCAATATAGTAC
Organism: Salminus brasiliensis; assembly: GCF_030463535.1. Taxonomy (NCBI): domain Eukaryota; kingdom Metazoa; phylum Chordata; class Actinopteri; order Characiformes; family Bryconidae; genus Salminus; species Salminus brasiliensis. The sequence continues at coordinate 43,289,195 of NC_132880.1, read as the reverse complement.
AGAAATCATATGTTTTGTTCCATTCGTACCTTTCTTTTCTGCATTTTTACTGGATTATTACAATATTACTCACCATGCAGAGACTATGTTTTGTATTTTACATAAGGACTCTGCTTTTGGACTCATTTGGATCATTCCTGCCAAAACAATTACCTGACAGTGAACCGCAAAATTAAACCGAAGCAGAATACAAATCGATAGTCTGCATGATTTATAGATACAATTTCCCATCTCAAAGACCATGTCTTTAATCATCCATTGAATCCCTCACCAGTGCTCCACCAAGATATTCCCTGTTTGGCTCACATTGTACCCAGATGTAACAAAGAACTTTTAAGGCCCTGTATTTCTGCAGAAGCAAACGGATGCAATAACCGTCGCTAGAGAGAATTATGCAGCTCTTTCACATGTGCTCCTTAGGCCTCTGCTCAGAATCTGAGGTAATGTTGGAGTATCAAAGGAACATCCTTTCTGCAGTAGATTGCTGGGTTTCAGATGTGGGGCGACAGACTAAAGGCGCATTGAGGGGGCTGATTGCGGTTCCTGTTGGGAAGTGGGCCGTTGTGCTTGCAACAATTCTGTAATGCAGTGTTCGGATGGGCTCTGGTGTGGCTTTAAGTCTCAGACAGAGAGAAATGAGAGAACGGGACATTTACCAATATCTCTCTTGTTTCCATTTTACTGCCCAGAAAGGTTTAACTTTCTCAAGAGCTAACAGAGCTCAGATGAACGGACCTTGCGTGTTTTACCACTTTCGTTTTTTCGCTTTGCTACCGTTTGTGTAGGACTTGGTGGTAGCAGTCTCTCCTCTAGCTTTCCCTTGCACATCTCAGGCTGCTGGGAATGTGGCAGTGGGAGAGCCAGCTCTAGCTCCATTGGTCTGAACGAAGCGGGGGTGTTGTGGTTGCTTTGCTTTCATAATACAATACTCATGTGTGTTCTGCATTTGTGTCTATGGGAACCGCTGTTGGTGCAGAGGCAATTTACTGTAACTTTAGGATTGTAATTTTAGGATGACTGAAGCAGCCACAAGCCATCAGAAAAAAACAGGATCCACTCACGCTTTATTGTCCCTCACACATAAAAGTTAATCGCGTAATGTATTTTTATTGTTACGTGTTCTGGCCAGTTTGGCCGAATCATATTATAAGCAGCTGCGTCCACGTGAAGTATTTTCTTGTTATCATCGAAACCCGATTCGAAACAGGCAGGAATAAGAAGGAGAGAATTCTGCACTACACTTGCCATTACTCTGCGTAAACGTCACTTATCCAGCAATCAAGGAATCCCAACAAACCACAATTCCTTTGGAATATTAGGGAAATCAGATGGCCAAACACAAGGGCACTTCTCCGGGGGGTTCTGTTGTGAAAGGCCGAGAAAATCCGACTCCGGCTTTGGTTTTCATCAGAGCTTTTCTGAACGAGACTTGGCCCCCATGCAGCCTGATGTTTTTTCAATGTGGCCTACCAGGAGCTTGCCTAAAGGGCTGTGAAGATTGGACAAGCTGAGGGAACACTATCAGCTGTGCAGATGTTCTCGTCCAAGGTGTGAATTGGAAAAAACAGCAGAAAAGCAGTGAGACAGCTGAACAACTTCGACCTCCGGGAAGGAGGTCTTTTTTCCTCTGCCTTGGCTGCATTTGGTGCTCTAAAATGGTCCACTGGCCAATGCTAAACTGAAGCTCCAGCACCCAGTTTTCTTCTCTGGAATGGATGTGACCTGGTGTGTGTTTATCTCGCTGGTCATGTGTGTGCTGTGCAAGCATCTGAGAAGGAACTGGCCTGGCCACGTGCCTTCGGGAGGTCGCTGAGAACGTCTTACTTATAGACGTTCCTCAAGGAAGCGGGATTCTGTTTATTCGTGTAAGAATTCAGAGACTTGAGGAAGTTCAGCTTGCGACTGTTCTTTTTTTGTTGTTGTTGTTGCTGCTATTTTGTTTTCTTGCCGTTTTTTTTTTTTACACTAGGGTTTATCCGCGTGGTGCTTTCGTGACTGAGACTTCAGATTTCAAGTCAGCATTTTGTCTTGTTGACTGGAGTATGAGAACTTGTAATGTTTCAAAATTGAACGCTCAGTGTTTGCTGACATGTTTTCAGCAAGAATGTGAGCATGAATCTCATCGCTCTGACAGAGGAAGTTTACGGAACGTCCCCAAACAAGCAGCTCATTTGTCTTCTTTTGGCTTGTTATTGGCATGTAAGCTGGAGTTATTACATCATGTCTCGGCCATTGGCGTGAGCGTTTGAAGTGGGTGGCTTTACAGTGATCAGGTAACCTGTGACCAGGAAGCCCGCTGGATCGATTAAGTGTTAGGAGAGAAACAAAGGAACACTAGAACTCCCACTAAGCTATCATGATAACAACCACACGTTTGGCTCCTCAGGCAATCGCATTGCATCACCACCCTCTTAGTGTATCACAGAAAGCCTTCATCGCCACCAAAAGCCCAATCCATTTTCCTATTCTTTCTCCAAGCCTCATCTGAAGTGAGATTTATAACACTCATTCTCTCTTGTCTATTCCTATTAAGAGGAGTGCATGTCAGGAAACCATTTTGTGGGACTTAGCATGTTTCATTTGGTGTTCCTCGTTCCTTGCTGGCATGGTCCTGCAGTGTTGTTCCCTGGCTCAGAGCGTTCGTGTTTGGAGAGAAAACCCCTAGTGAACGGGATAATAAGAATAAGAGAAAGTCATACCCCAGGCAAAGCCTTTAATGAGGGGGGTCAAGGCAGGTTGGGAGACTGAAGTCCAACCATAAACCAATACTGTGAGAATTGTGGTCAGTAGAGAAGCTCCCACTAACGCTACAGGGCATTGCTCCTGGACGTTATTCAGATTAGGTCTATGCTTTAGCTCAGGCTTGCATTAATTTATGGCTTGTGTCAAGTTGAAAGTGTTTGAGAGAAATCCTGAGCTGTAGCACAGGGTTACACCCACTTCTGTGCTGGGATTTTGCTCATGCATTAAGGATTTATTGTCTACATGAAAAAAACATTATGTTCCACTTAAAGAATCAAAGAAATGAAGAGGAACGGACAAGCCCATCTCAGCTAATCTCGTAGATGCTAAACAGAGGCGCTCAGAACATCTTACAGAGTTCCAAAGACTTACTTCTGTTCTCTTCTGTGTTTCCTGAGTACTTGGACTCACACTACATGGAAAAAAATATGGGGACACCTGCCCATTCATTGTTTCTTCTGAAATCAAAAGTTTTAAAAAAGGGGGATTGCCCTGCTTTTGTTGAACTGTCTCCACTATCCAGGGAAGCAGGCTTTCTATTAGATTTTGAAACATTGCTGTGAGGATTTGATTGCTTACAGTGAGAAGAACGTTGAGTGAGGTCACAGTGTTGGATGATCACCACCCCACCTCACTGTCAACTCCCCAACTCATCCCAGAGGTATTTGATGGAGCACCATCCATCCATCACTCCAGAAAACACAGTTCCACAGCTCCACAGCTCAATGCTGGGGGGCTTTATACCCCTTTAGCCCACACCTGGCATTAGACATGGTGCCAATAGGTTGATGTTTATCTGCTCCAGAGAGTACTATAGTATTGGCAGTAGTTCTCTACAAGGGCTAAACTGACCTGTGTCAGCAATGGGTGCAACTTAAAGTAGCTGCATGCATTCATTAGAAAGCCTTTTCACTGGAAAGTAGAGACAGTTACTTCAACAAAAGCGACACCCCCCCCCCTTTTAATACCCATGTTTTGAAAGAAACAATGTATGCACAGATGTCCAAATACTTTTGTCCACATGGTGTCTGTACATGTGCACTCATAATACATGTAATGAACATATATGCAAGTTCAGTACACAGTCCCCTGCCTCTGTCTCTCCTCTGTCTTTCAGCACCTCTGTTCAGGCCCCCTGATTTACACCTTCCACATGTTCTGCTCTGACTGCACAGCCCCTGTACACACTGGCCCCCCACTTCATGTGTGTGTGTTCAACTCTGACACAAACAGATGAAGTCTAATACAGTGCTCATCTCCACCACAGCCAGACTGTGACATATGAAGGGGGGTTGGGGAGGGGGCAGCATGCACACACTGAGCAGACACAGGCGTGTCAGACCCCGAGCAGACAAACGAGGGGTCAGTTTCACTGGAGGGACATGGCCCTAAATGCTGTCTTGTCTGATATGAGCTGTAACGGCTATCTCCTGCTATCTGGTACGGCTGCACCAGAGCCAGATGGGCTTAACATGCTCTGATTTACTGGGATCTTTCTGTCTGTCTCCTCCCTCTCCTCCCCATTCATTTCCATCAAACAGATTGAAAGTGCCGGCCTGTAGCATGAAGAATGTTCGTTTAGGGTCATGGCTTTAGTGTCTCAACTCCCATCTCTCTCTATATCTTCATTCAGGCTGTCCTTAAAAAGCCACAGTGGAACAGCAGGAAGGCAGAGCAGTCTAGTGATTCACGGGGCGGACTTCAGCACCAAAGATGTGGACAACGACAACTGCAACTGCAAATGTGCACTGATGCTGACCGGAGGTAGGACCTGTGCTCTTGGAATTGTGCTCTAGGCCTGGGTTTGCCAAAAGCATCCCAGCACATAGATGCCATCACACTCAACACTCTCTTCACCCATTAATATAACTAACTGCTAGTTTCGCCAGCATCACACTGAGTAATAGAGGGAACAGGTATGTCATCCTACCCACCCAATGAGTGTGAGGCCAATTTTGTGCTTTCTGGGAATATCAGCTACACATGGCTGTGGAATCATGGCAGACAGAGCCAGCAGTCTCCTAAAGATGAGGGCCAACACTTAGACAGCTGCACCACTCAGGGGCTCGCACTTATAAGATTATCATAACACGAAGATACTTCTGGGAAGCCAGGCCCAGTTTGGTTACATTATAAAAAGAACAACAGAAAATAGAACAAACTGGTACAAATAAGCACAAACCTGCATGAGACATCTTAATGTCATTTGCAGAACCATTTTATTTTGAAAGGTTTATTTTGAAATCCCCATCACCACCTTTTCCAACTTAAAGCCAGCTAATCACGAGTCTAATGAATGTTTATTGTCAGTAAAACTCAGTTTGCACAGTTTACACCCCACTTCCCTGAAATAATGTTTACAAATATCAAAGCATGGCCACATGGAGAATTTTTGTAAACATTTTTTTCCACTCGCTGCGCTCTTCAGTACCGAGTGCACAACTGATGAGCACATGTAGTGTTTAATATGGCCCACAATCCCTATATTATAGATAGATGGATTGTTGACATTTGTTGTTATAGATGAGTAGATGGATAGATAGACAGACAGACACACAGACAGATGGATGGATGGATATATGGATAGATAGATTGTTGAACAGATGGATGGATAGATGGATGGATTGTTGAACAGATGGATGGATGGATGGATGGATGGATGGATGGACAGATAGATAGACAGATGGATGGATGGATATATGGATAGATAGATCGCTGAATGATAGATAGATAGATCACTGAATGATAGATAGATAGATAGATAGATAGATAGATAGATAGATAGATAGATAGATAGATAGATAGGCAGAAAGAAAGACGGACAGATAGATAGATAGATGGATCGCTGAATGGATGGATGGATCGCTGAATGGATGGATGGATCGCTGAATGGATGGATGGATGGATAGATCGCTGGATGGATGGATCGCTGAATGGATGGATGGACGGATGGATGGATGGATGGATGGATCGCTGAATGGATGGATGGATGGATCGCTGAATGGATGGATGGATGGATGGATCGCTGAATGGATGGATGGATGGATCGCTGAATGGATGGATGGATGGATGGATCGCTGAATGGATGGATGGATGGATGGATCGCTGAATGGATGGATAGATAGATAGTTAGATCGCTGAATGGATGGATGGATGGATGGATGGATAAATCGCTGAACGGATGGATAGATAGATAGACAGATCACTGAATGGATGGATGGATAGATCGCTGAACGGATGGATGGATAGATAGATGAGATGGATGAGTTTTGGAGAACCAAAACTGTTTCAATTCCAAATAAGAATGGTTCTTTAAATTCAATAAGTTAACAATGGGGCAGCACGGTGGCTTTGTAATGTGAGTGTTGGACAACTCCAGAGGCCTGGGACCACTGTCTGTGAGAAGTTTAGTGTGTTCTCCCCATGTGCATGCAGGGTTTCCTCTGTGTACTCTGGTTTCCCCTCACCTGGTGGTAGGTGAATTGGCTGTGCTTTATTGCCTCCTAGGTGTGAATGAATGTTTGTGTGTGGTACCCTGCGATGGACTTGCTTCTGCCCAATGATTCCATATAGGGCATATAATATAAAAATTATAATAATATAATGGCCGCCTAAGTGGTCACTTAGTAACACATCTAATTGCATTGTTTATCCTCCAGTATCCCCATACAGGGTACACAGTAACCTGCAGCAGAGTGGATAGCCCAGACTCAGACTCTAGTTTGAGGACCACTACTTTCTGGCAGAGAAAGTGCCTATTGCTTAAAGTGAGGAGTAATGAGGTCTTTGTGGACCTTAACATCCTGTAAAGAGTTCACCAACATGGGCCGTTCCTCAAGTATCTATTTGAATATATGAATTCCTCGCTTTTCTCCCCTGAACACGAACTCCTTTTCCCAAAGGAACCTTTGTGGTTTCAGATAGCTGTGATACATCATTACACAGAGCATGAGAACATAGTTGACTCAGAGGGGTCCTGTCCTCCTAAATCTACATTACGATGATCATCTGTGGAAATTAAATAACATGATCAGGCACATTGAATATACATGGACTGAAAGGGAACTGGACAGAGAAGTACAACAGCAGGCCAGTGAAAGCCTCTCAATTGGAAGTGATTATATTTACTTAGGATCTGCCCAGAAATAATATACCCATGTTCTTTCCACTAACGCATTCTTTCATAGAAACTGTTGCTAGGTCGGACAAGCTTTGCAGAACATCGGTAAAAATCCCATTCAACCTACTGAAAAAGACAGTAAACAGCAGTTATTTAAAAGAGGAAATAAATGAAAAGCACTAGATCACAATTCTTTCCACAGCTGTATTGTGTCATTTTAGGCCCATTTACAGCAAAGGCCCTATCTTACACACCAGCAATAGTCTGTTTTCACGCCTTCCGCCTGCGTTGTTTAAATAGCACCTGTGCTTTCAAATATATCTATGCTGATGGGCGTGGTGGTCTCGAAATAAGGTGTGTTCAATCAGGCTGCCATATTTCTATCGTGGCAACGGAAAACACAGGTGCGCCACAGGCTGAAAAGAACTAGACAGACATCAACAGTTAGACAAGCATTACTTTCTTGGCAGTGAGTTGTCAACACAGGCATGTGCCCAACGCCCAAAGGCACACCCATTAATAATTCGGAGACGCCTTAGCGCATTAAGAAAAAGAAAAAGGTGGCGAGGCAGAGCTGAAAGGCTGGGGAATGACGGTGAAAACTTTATAGTGACTTTATGAAGCCCCCTTTTTTTATTTAAAAAAGTTTGTCTGGGTACATCCAAGTCTGTTCATGTCCACAACGATATCCGTAAACTTTTGCTTCCCTCGCTAATGAGCACTCATGTGGAGGAGGGAGATTAAAGATTAAAGAGAGCAAAATCAATTTGCTAACTTGATAACGGCTTACAGACAAAGGTTCCTGGGTTAAACTTGCGCTTGTGAAATTTGGTTCTGCATTACGTTCATTAGCATTTGCACATAGGTTACCAGGCCCTGAACCATGCATCCATACTACTGCAGTTCAGGATGGGCCCTATTAATTACAATTGTATGCATTGTACAGTTATATGAGGTTTTGGACACCACCCTGTTTTATCTAAGATGGGCTCTTTAAAGGAAATCAGGTGAGCTGCTGGTAGTAATGAACAGATCCATACAGTGTCTAGAGTTCACAAAGAAGTCAGCAACCAAAGTCTTCTTTGGACCAACATCTCAGTAACTTTACTGACAAACTGCACAATCTGGGAAATCACTATTTACTGACTGACTGATAAATAGCTTTACATATATGCATTTGTATGCAGAGCAATGTTCATGTATTTCACTCTAGGTCTTACAATCTGAGTGCTAGGTTTGTATTTCACCCCTGTTTACACTCAGTACTAATCAGTACTGTGTGTGGCTCATGTGTGGTTTTGCAAGCAACCAAGGTCACAAAGCTCCAGTCACAGCTGAGGCCACAGTCATGACCCAATAAGCCACCCAAAATTTATGAGCCTGGTAACAAGCAATATCAGCATCCAATCAGAGAGCTCAGTCAGATTGAGCCATGCCAATAAAAGGGCAGCATACTTGGCCCTTGGAAGTCTGTTGAAATGTCACAGATGACAGTGGCATTCGAGCTTGTGAAGAGGGGCCAAGATTTCTAGCAGAAGTGAGACATGCCACAACGGGCATTCTGTGGGCTCAATCTGCAAGTGAAGTGATTGTATGTGTATGTGCGTGTGTGTGAGTGTGTCAGTAAGTGTTAGTGTGTGGGTGTGACCATCCAAATGCTGAGCTCAATGGACTGTGAAGCGATAGAAATGACAACTGTTCAGGTCAAAGCTACCTAATAATAATAATATCATCATCATCATCATCATCATCATTGTTGTTGTTGTTGTTAACAAAATACAACTTTTATAATAATAATGATCATCATTTGTTCTCTGATGTCTACATCAAAGTACATCAAAGTTATGTAGTTGTCCTTGATGTGGTCAAAAAATGCTGTTTTTTTGAGCTGCTTTTACACTGAACTCAGAATTTGCTACAATCGCCACTCTGGTCCACACAAGCTGCTGTCAACACCTCTTGTGGTATGTGTGGTTCTCGCCACAGGAGATTAAACTGAGACTTTCATGATAAGGTTGTGGGTTCAATACCCGAGCTTGGCAAGCTGCCACTGTTGGGCCCTTGGACCCTTTACCCTCCTGGGCGTCACAGCAATGGCTGCCCACCACTCTGGGAACATGTGCCTATTGTCACTGTGTGTGTCCAGCGCAAATGTCTTCTTTTAATAGCCCACTATACTGTGTGGTCTGGCTAGTTGGAGACGGCACGTTGACTTGCAGGTTGGTTTCAGAAAAACTGAAAGAACAAAAATTGACAGACACCTTGACAAACCTTTTCTTGATAGGTCATGTTAGGCATTTTCTGACAGTATAGTGAAACTATATGTGAAACAGATGAAACTAGCCTTTTCTCCATGTTGGAGGGAACTACCAGATGTATCATTGTGTGTCTGCTGAGACTTGGCTGATGCACGGTGCACAAAGGTTGAAGTCATTTGAACTTTATATGACCCCAGCAGACTGCATTTACTGCTGAGCTTACCGCTGAGCTCTGCGCATCCCATTGAAAACAATGTGTTTAAAAGCTGTAGATTATCCACTTTCAGTGTCGAATCAGCTTTAAATGCCCATTTACAACCCAAAGAGCTGGCCCTAGAATGAAACACACTGATTCCTGCCAACACAGCCAGTGTTAGGCTAAGCTAGGGTTAGCTTTTAGCCAAGCACAGATACACACACTTTTGATGTCCGTTCACCGGCTATTGGTATTAGACAAAGCTGCGGTCATGACGTGCTGCCAACTTGGATAAGGGCATAAACGCTGATGTAACATTTGGGTGCTTAAATATTAATGAGAAGTTAGGAAACAGCTTGGTTTTTGGAGGATTTGTCTGTTTCACAGCCCTCTTTTAGTGTTGACTTCCACCTTTAACTCATCCGTGATGTGTGCAATGGACACACACATACACACACACACACACTAGTGAGCAAACACACACAGTTACCACATGTGCCTGGAGCAGTTGGCAGCCATTGCTGCGGCGCCTGGGGAGCGGAGAGGTTTAAGTGCCTAACAGTGGCAGCTTGCTGAGCCTGGGTATCAAACCCACAACCCTGTCATCAATAGCCCAGTGCTCTTACCACAGAGCCATCGCATTGCCCCATGTGTTGAGTTTATATCTAATTATTCAGATACACTCTTAAAAGTAAAGATGCTACAACAGATTATTTGAATGATCTCATAGAAGAACTGCTTTTGGTTGCATAAAGAACCATGCTTGCAAAAGAGATGTAAGTATAAAGAACCATAGAATTGGTTCTTTAAACCTAAAATAAATGTGCAAATAATCCTCACACTCATGCATGTGTTTTTCAATGGCATCACTCAAAGAACCCTTTGTAGCACCAGTATTTTTAATAGTGTATGCGAAGGTCCTCCATTCTTTGGCATCTTTAAAGAGGGCTGTGGTAAAAGGAGAACTCTATATTGGTAGAGTTTCCATATTTAAAGCAAATAAATGTTTTGATCACTGAACTTTAGCTTGGCAGGTGGAGAACAGCAGTATCAGATCACCTGGAGAGTTGCATTAAAATGTATTTGTCCTGTTGTTTGGACTCTATTCTGCTCCTGAGTGTTATGCCCAGGTATTTCAGTTCTGTGCCTGGAAGTGCTTGGATGCTTAATCATTTCCAAACCTGTTGTACACTTTGAACTGCCACTCACTCTTCACCTATACCACACTGACCACTGGCATACAGTCTGCTACATCAACAGTTTTCCACACTGAATAAGGACAAGAATAGCCCAGGACATAGGTCTGTTTTTTCCTGGCTTAGACCTACAGTTTATAGAATGACATTGCCTTACTACAGTACTATTAACTACAGCAATATTAATTAAGTACTGGTTAAGTATGGGGCACCTGAATTAGCAGCATACTGTCATTGATTGAGTAGTAACTTTACTGGGGTAATTATTCATAGCTTTAATGTAAAGAGATTTTATTCAGATGTTGACTATTTCTGTTGGTCCATTTATCATAAATTGGTGGAAAAAATGGTGCACTGCCTTTGATTAATTTCTGCCCATTTTCTAGAACAAAACACTGATCAATGGAGTTAATCAGTGGAGATACTTTTATATTAATGAACTTACTAATTCATCCTTTTGTGTCTCCCACTCTAAAGGCTGGTGGTTCGATGCCTGCGGCCCATCCAACCTGAATGGCATGTATTACACCCAAGGGCAACATGTTGGCAAACTCAACGGCATCAAATGGCATTACTTCAAAGGCCCGAGTTACTCTCTCCGAGCAACCTCCATGATGATCCGACCTCTGGACTTTTCATAGAGTTCCTCACTGAACCACAGACGGCAACATTCTTGAAAAAGGGCTAAGTTTGGGTCTGCGACACTATCGAATGACTGCTTTTTCCGTGGCCTGGTTAGCTACATGCACGAAACTTGGATTGTGTGGGCCCCCTCAAATTCCACGAGTAACCTACCCCTCATGGAAACAGGGATTAAGCGAAGAGAAAGGTGAGCTATTATTATCCCGCAGCCCGCAACGGAGCGTAAGCTCTCTGGGAATTTAGACGAGCGTTCTTGGCCGGTTCGTATTTTTATATATCAGAGATACGAACTCAAGTGGCATTGGCGGGTCACTCACATCCCTGTGAACTGCTGAGGCAGGCACATCCCCTTTGAAGGGAGAGAGCTGCCCATCTGTAAAGCCCCCCAGCCTATTTGGCTCGCTAGTCTCCCTGTGAACTTGCAGCAGCTGGAATGTCTTCTGAAAACCAAAAGTGAGCCATTAACATATCTTTACAAACTACGTTGCACAATTACTTTTGGGACATGAATGCCTTATTTTCTATTGTTACGCTTTTTATACCTACACAGCCTTTTCTTTTCTTTTGTACATACTTCTCATGAAAGGAGAGGAGAAGCAAAGCATGCAGCTCAGAGAAGTCAACCAAGGTATAATGTGAAGGAGAAGTTTGACTCACACGGAATCCAGAGAATAAGGTCCACCTGATGGTGTTTGTTACAGTGTTCAGATCGCTGCATTATTTTTATTGGCTTTGAAATTTAGTGACCTTCAGCTGCCTTAATGCTCACCATTACAATGTGAATACACACTCTAAAAAATGAAGGTGCTTCCAAGGGCGAGGGTTTCCTATCCTAATCCTATATTTGGTTCCACAGGGCCTGTTTACACCTAGCATTGACACTGTCATTAAAATGTGACCAGATTTTACTTTCTTGTGTAAAAATCACATCATCACATACAGCAATTTCATTTAACCTCCTGTAATCAATGACTTCTTATCAAAACTGTCCTGCTCTGGGAGACTGAACAGTATAGCGGAACCGTGGAGGATCTACAACACCATGGAACAATACATGGTTCTGGCTTTCCCAAACCTGCTCTATCAGAAAATGCATTGGACTATTTAAACCACAAGGGAACAAATACTAATAATACTGCTCCCACTGACCAGTAAGTGTGAGAGTGAACACACACACACACACACACACACACACACACACACGCACACTCACATGCACAAACACACACATAAGATGACTAAAAGGGGATCAAGTACTTATTATTATAATCATATAAAAAAAAATTGCCAGGCATATTTCCACTTGCCTGTTGGAATCCGATCACAGAAAGCCCATTCCAGTTACGAGATCCGTCTCTGACCACCTTCTAATGTGGCTTGACCGATCCGATCGTAATCGGATCACAGTGCATCTCGAGGGTGTTTTCGCACCCTGCATGCTTTTCAAGCAGAAAATCTGAACTTGATCCGATCACCAAAAACACATGGTAGTGCCAGGTGTAAACAGGCCTATAAAGAACCATGTTTATGATAGATATGTGAAGAACTGTGAAGAACTTAGACCTTGTAAAGGTTCTCTATCAATTTAAAGGTTCTTCACACTCACACAGCTCTATTATAAACATGGAACATTCTTAATGCTTCCTCAAAGAACCATTTGAAGCACCTTTATTTTTTAAGATACAGGCCAGGGTTCAGATGCACAGTATGGACATTCATCCCTGTTCCAGTTTCATGAATAAATCAATTCAGGATCAGACCGTTATAAGGTGCGATGTAATGCAAAAACTCACTGTAGACTTATTGCTGACTCCCATCTCAGCCGGGTTCCATATACAGTACATTCTTGATGAATCCATTTGCTAGGAGTAATTATTGGTATTATTTTTATTGGCTTTTTTTTATCCCTCTATCCCAGACCTGGACTCTTCTGCACTGCACAGGTTAATGATTTATCTGCAGGAATACACTTTAGTCAGGTGTGAGAGAGCAGGGAAAAGTGAAACTGTGGAATGTAGGCATCTTCCAGGCCTTGGAATATGAGCTTCACTGCATATTATTGAAACTGCTCTTACTTCAGTAAGAATGGCTAGGACTGATGGTACTGTACATTACTTTTATATACTCTACAGGTATGATTGTGTGTTTTTTCCCTGTGTTTGTTTTTTCTACTTTGCAATTGTACATAATTGCTGCTTAAATAAGGACATGGTGCGAATGTTTTGTTTTAGTATGCAAGAAAGATTATTTTATCTCTTTTGTATGTCTTTACAGTCTATTTTGGGAACTTGGCAGGCCCGTGGCGAGATTGTATTTTTAGCTTGCGAACCATCAAACACACACACACACACACACACACACACACACATGCAAGCTCTATCTTTAACTGATCTGAAGTCCACACATATTAATTTCTCTGGAGGTTGAGATTCCAGTCTGTTTTTCTTTCATCAGCGAAGTTTGAAAACACGGTTCTAATAGGTCCCAGCTGAAGGTTAGTAAACTTAACGACTCGTTTTAGTGCACTGTACTTCTAATGCAGAAGTATCAGTGTGGAACACCTACATGCAGTTATCTGTGAAGTGTTACAGAAAAACAACAGTCATTTGTATAGGAAAGCCATTCAGCATCTGGAGCATATTAAACAACAGCATGACGTTTATTAGCGTACATAAAATATTGTAATTTAATGTGTGTTCGTGTACGATTGCTTTCCTGAGGAAAGAGGTGTTTTTTTATTCTCTTTTGGAGCCATAGGATATGCTCTGCTCTACAGAAGTAACTGAAATAATAGGAATGCTAGCACAGACTGCCTTCAGAGACTCTACTATTACCTCGTAAAAAAAACTGTACATTTGCTATTTTATTTAAACATTCTTTGTAACATTCAAAATTTTGTGATGTCTAAATAAAACCATGCATGTGATGCACTGAGGTCTCGCATTCTCAAAGTCTGAGCTTGTGAGTGTTTCATTTGTGTGTAACCTTCGGGAAATGTGTGTTATTACCGGGTTGTGTTTCGAGATTTAACGGGTCAATATTCTACTATTATACTCGTCTATTATTCTTAATTTTTTTCCCCTGAGCCTCACTTCTGACTTTTTGTGTCAGTCCAGGGGATCAAGCCGGCAGCCCTCTGGTCCATAGCCCACTTATCTCACCTTCTCTGACCTTTAGGCCACAGCTGCCCCAACATAATGACATAATGAAATTAATGGGGCTGAACTGTACACCGAGGTGGATATATGTCAACATGCTGTTTTCTTTTTGTGATATCACTTAGTTTCTGTGATCTAGTCCCTTTAAGGTCACCACTGAGCTCACCTCTGTCCCATTACACTCCAGAGTCCACATTTACACCCAGACAAAGAGGAGGAAGTGCAAGAACACACGTTCCTCCAGCAGATGGTGTTGAGCAAGCTGCGCTGCTATTGTCATGTTCATGCACTGCCACTGCCGTGACAGATTGCAGAGGTGTCAAACGATGCTGTCAGGATGGCCAAGTCACTCCATAGCTGACATTCTTCCACCCTACTAGGAGGGTTAAGCAAACGCTTTCTGCTCGCGAACCGCTGTTTGTCCCTCAACACCTGCAATGACCCACCAGCTCCTCTGGAACGCAGCCACCATCAGATGGGCCTGGTTACACAATGTAGAAGCAGGCAGGCCAGATGTAGTGCTGAAACCCACACAAAAGAGGAACATCAGAACCCTTTTCGACTCAAGATGGTGAATGATGGTTTTGAGGTAACCTCGAGTCCAGGATAAAATCGCAGGAGCTCGAGCCCAGGAGCGAGTGCTCTGCAATTTTGGGGTACAGTTTCACATATTGAATCGATGACACATTGATGCGGTCCAGAGCCCACATGAAGCCTCGCCGCTGCCGCGCCTGTCCGAGACGTGGCTAGGTGAAGACTGACTCACATGCCTCCCTGGGCCACTGGCTATTCTGAAGACGGATCATTTCCTGTTTGTAGAAGGGGGACGGCAGTCCCCCAGAGCCCCAGAGAAGAAGCAGGCCTAGTCTACAGACAAGCGTCAGGCCCTGGGCCAAATCAGATAAGGACAGAGACCATACCTGCAGCGTGAATAGGAAAAGCCATCCCTGCCTCCTGAGACACAGCACACCATAATATAACCGATAAAACTGGAAAAACGGAAACGGAGCCGCCTGGACAAAAAGCAAAAAAGATATTATACTGTAATTTTATTCCACAGCTTTAGATTTGATGAAATTCCTCCAAAAATAAACTAGATATTTCCTTATAAGGAGCTGAATGATCACTATCTAATTCCAGTAAGAGAAACGCGGGAGAGCTAACACTCTACAGAGAGTATGTCTGACATAGCTCATGATATGTCTGCGCAATAGGTAAGGCAATTTGCTGTGCCAAAAGATTAAATGGGCTGAACACCACTATTCTTTATAGCCACAATCAGAAACCGCTGCAACTTACAGAACCGGTTTTAGCCCTTATGTGCCAAAGACATATGCCAAAGACTAAAATGTACAATGTGCATTTGCTATGCTTTCTGTTATTAACATCAGAGCTAGTCTCGGACTGGCCATGGCACGATTTCAGCAATTCCTTTCATGAAGCCAAAAGTGGAATTTAGTGGTTGGTTTTATTTCAAATGGTTAAAGGAGAGTGCAACGGCAATCCCTGTGGTGCAAGACGAGCAAAAATAGAAAACGCTTACACCATATACAAATGCATAATGTCTTTTGTGGAACTTTTGAACTTTGTGGCAGGGGGCAGAGCCTACCTCGGGCATCAGTCGGGACCAAACTGGTGGTGGTGGGGAGGAGGAAGGAGGGAGAGACGTGACGTCACTTCTGAAAGCAGCGAAAAAATGTGAGATTAGAGGACTTTTTAACACAGGTGGCTGGTGATTGGCTGAAGAACGGTAATGCTGCACTGGAGTCTCCTGGTAGAAATTCCGCTAGAGCTTTAAGTTCACCTCTGAGATATTCTTGTGGCACTGCCTTGTAGTGACCTATGGTTTGTGTCTACTTCTCGGTAGTAAACTGAAGAAACTGTCTAAATTCTATAGAAATTCTGTTCTCTAGTATTACTGTAGGTTTTGCTCTGAATTCACTGAAGGCCTTGCTAATTAGTTGATTGGTTGACTTAAGTGTTTTTAATGACAAAGAAAGCTAAACTCAGCATGTTTTCATGTAGGATAGATTAAAACTGACTTTACCGTTACGGACCAGACATCATCTAATGTAATTCACTTTCTATTTCTATGTCTGCATATTGAAATTAGCTACTTGCATTGTTTTCAGACAAAGCCCACTCTGAACACAAATATCCAGTATACTGTACACTCAATGACACAACATGGTCTGATTGTCCGCGTGAAATGAATGTTAAAAGTTATCTTTTAAAAATAAAATAAAAATTTAAGCAAGAGTCTGGAGTAAAAACCTCGATACTAAAAAAAATTAATGTTTTCAACAGAACATGAAAGGAACCCAGGATATCCCCTTGAGGGTACCACCCCAGTCACAATGTTTGTACCCAAAAAACACAGCTTAGTACCTTTACATGCGAGATCGTACAATCATATATAAACAAAATATAAACTTTGCTTAAGAACATTCCTGGTCTCAAAAATCACTAAAATCCTTCATGAAAATCCTTTCAGGCCACAGCGCTGCAGAGTTTAGCACTCTGTCTCATTAAACACACCTGATTCAACTCGATTCTCGATCTGTCTTCTCATGAAACGCCATCAGTTGCAGCCGGAGTACTGCTCCATTCAAAAGTTCACATCTACCCAAGTACAGTCCGAACAGCCGGATGTGTTCCTGTGCTGCTCGTGTTATCGAGGACACATCAGGAGTGTGGACTTGACATAGCCAAATATCCCAGAATGCATTATGCACAATAACGCTGTTCCAACTGCAAAATCACAGGACAGTGTCCTCCCGTCTTCGGGAGTTTGTACTCGTGAGTTGAACTTGACATGTCAGTACTACCAACTACACCGGTCCAAATTTAGCTCACTGTATACTGCGAATCCCCCAAATTCAGAGTGTTTGACTAGGTAAAAACACTGATCTTTTGAAAACTGTGGCCTGTAAGGAACATTAAATCTACAGGATGAGAGAATTCTCTATTGAGAACTAGACAATTACTTTAGATTACTATACCAGACAGTATCATACCAATATTATAGAGGTAAAATCTTATGAATTATAGACAGTGTACTCACTCTGGACACAAATATATACAGTATACTGTACACTCCAAGACACAATATGGTCCTTCAGGTCCAACTGTGTGCATTAAATGAAGATTAAAGGCAAACAACAACAATCACTATTACTTGTGAAACTTGCATATTTTAGTTGTATATTTATATATTTGTATATTTATATAATATATTATACATTTTATATTTTTTAAATAACTTTACAACACTTTATACAAAGAATTGCATCAGAACATGAAAGGGACCCAAGATATGACCTTATGAGTACCACCCCAGTGACCGTGTGTGTACCCAAAAAAATACAGCTTACTACAACTTCTTTTGAGAGCGTAGAACCATATATACTCAAAATGTAAACTTGACTCATTAATTCACAGTCTTAGGTTGAGATTCACCTTCAAAACCAATAAGATTTCTTGGGTTGCAGGGCTAAGATATCATCCAATTGTAGAATGGATTTGAAAAATCCCCAAGAAAGACTATGGTCTTTACATATTTCTGCTCACTTTCACATTCAAAAACAAAGGTACATAATAGGAAAGACTGGGGAGTAGGTCTTCCTCACAGAGATGTGGAGTTAAATTGGGAAGTCAAATGGAAAAATGTCGCTGATCCCTGTAATAACCCAGACTATGAGTTCATACATTTAAAAAAAATCCACAGACAATATATCTGATGGGACTAGCCTCTCGTCCCTACTGTACACTCTGTAATAACACTACTTTAGGCAATCTTATGAATACATTCTGGAATTATTCAGAGGTGCTATTTTTTGGAAGATGGTCATTAGAATTCATTTTATTTGATTCATTAACTGATATGAATTTCTCAATAAGCCCGTCTCTACATCTTTTACATGACAGTTCTACTTTTCCTTTTGCAAGGAGAGTTTGTAAATTATGTTCGGCAGGCCTGACGGCTGCTAAAAAGTTATGGTTCAGCGCTGGCTTCCACTTCATTCTCTTTCTATTACACAATGGTTACACTCCTTTATTCTTTATTTAGAATTGTCTTCAGCCAGAGTTAATAAAGTCACTCCAGCTGCAGTGAGGATCTGGCTGATTGGAAATGAAGATTCTAAGTACTGGACTATGTGCGAATACGTATATATGGGGTTATGTGTGTTGTTTGGTGGGATGGGGCAGGACCGGATGGGTGTGGGTGAAGATTATGAGGGGTAATATAGTATAATATTGTTTGTTGATTGTCATTTTGTATATTTAATTTAAAAAAACTAAAAAATAGAAAGTGAATTACATTAGATGATGTCTGGTCCGTAACGGTAAAGTCAGTTTTAATCTATCCTACATGAAAACATGCTGAGTTTAGCTTTCTTTGTCATTAAAAACACCTAAGTCAACCCAACAACTAATTAGCAAGGCCTTCAGTGAATTCAGAGCAAAACCTACAGCAATACTAGAGAACAGAATTTCTGTAGAATTTAGACAGTTTCTTCAGTTTACTACCGAGAAGTAGACACAAACCATAGGTCACTACAAGGCAGTGCCACAAGAATATCTCAGAGGTGAACTGAAAGCTCTAGCGGAATTTCTACCAGGAGACTCCAATGCAGCATTACCGTTCTTCAGCCAATCACCAGCCACAACCTGTGTTAAAAGTCCTCTAATCTCACATTTTTCCGCTGCTTTCAGAAGTGACGTCACGTCTCTCCCTCCTTCTTCCCCACCACCACCAGTTTGGTCCCGACTGATGCCCGAGGTAGGCTCTGCCCCCTGCCACAAAGTTCAGCAGGATCTGCAAGAGTCCCAATGGTACAAGACCTGGGCTGATGACAGGGTCTACGCCAAAGACAATCAACAGCTTTAACTTGTTACATCACATTACTTATCAAGAATAAATTCATGATTTACTGCCTCATGTCTTCAGAGTCTTCTGGTAGAAATAACAGTTCAAATGTCAATTAGCAAACTGCTGTGGAAATAATCAGTGGGTTTACCTGAGGTTCTGGAGAACATAAGCATGTAAGAAGATGCAGTACATCAGTCTGGTGTCGATTTGATGTGAGTTACCTACTGATGTCAGCAGGAAGTGTGAGCCAGCAGCACTGAACTCAGGTGCCCTCAAATTGGGGGCTGTTTGGTGTCTTAGGAAAATGTTATTTCCAGTTAAATAATACAGCCTCAACCTGCTGCGTGCTCTGTCAGTGTTGGGATATCTAATTTACTGGAGAAGATAACGTAGTTACGCTGCGGCAAATATCATTTTCTCCACTCCGAGGCAGCTGTTTACCAGGGGAAACAAGATTAGGGTGAAGTGGTCATCTGTCAAAACAGCACAGAACACTGGATGGAAACAGACCACAGTGTGAGAGCACAGAGATTACGCTCACGTTGCGTGGCCAACAGTGAAACCTACAGCAAACAATCGTGATAACTCAATACCTATCAAGATTTCCTCACAAGACGTTCGCATATCCTTCCAGTATTACACTTATTTTGCACTTTGACTTTCCGCCTCGGCCTTTCAAACTCACTCGGAGTGCTTGTGAGATCTGTTTGACTCTCACTGGCGCTGCACCAGGTGTAAAATAAATGGCCTCTCTTCGTGAAACAAACAAAACTCTATTAAAATTCACAGCCCTGTTGCGACACTGACGGCTGCAGGCCCCATTCTTAAAACCTACCACAAGGCCAGCGGTACTTGATCCCAAGGTCTTTATTTGGGAAGTGCAAGCGGTGGTTACTGGCACACTCTGTCATTCTTGAAGTAACAGATATTCGGTCTGGCTAGAGAGCAGAAGCCCTCGAGACTTTAATACCAAGACAACGTTGGGCCGCGCCACTCTTTAACAAAAACGTCCTGATTCGTTTGACGCAAACAGCTGAAAAAGGAACTAGAAGTATAAACACACAGCCGGAGTTTTGGGACCCCTGCTTTAAGAAGCCCGATAGGTGTTCACCGTGATGGATGGATCGGAAGAGTGAGCGCGACGTTTGGTTTAGAGGGCCGGTGTGAACGAAGGAGTGGGCTGAGGTAATGGAAGGGTGTTGGGGAAAGTGGGGGTGTTGTCCAGATTAGTGGGGCCAGATGAGTTACGGCTAAGCTCCAGGGCACGGGGCAGTCAAAGCCCTGTTTATCAGACCCCCCTCTCCCTTCTCCTCCCAGTGGTCGCGGCTGAAGCAGACCCAGGGGAGTGCCTCCCTCGTTCCTCACGCAGGGCTAGCTGAGAGAGGCCCCTGTTTGTTTGTTTGTGGAATGGCAGTAGTGGCCGACAGCGATCTTCACATGTCAGAGGCATGTGTGGATTGGGAAACGCAAAAAGACAGGCCATATCCATTGATATACAGGGTGTAGAAGCACAACGTGCACTCAGGGACTCGTGGCAGCATGGTGGCATGTACTTCATGTAGATGGCAGTCTTCCGCAGTACTCTTATGGGACTGAATTACTTTGGACTGAATGATGGTTTGACTCCGAGGCCCGATTGAATGGATGTGATAATAGGCACTAATTCAGCATGTTCTGTATGAATCCAGTGTAGGAGAATGATTCGTTCGACTGCTTCTTCTGGTGTGTGATACATCACAGGAGCCTTGGCCTACTTTGAGATAATGAGGTGCAACTGATTGAGAAGATTCTGATGCCCAGTGTCACACTTATTTAACCCTGTTTTTCAGTTGCTGTAAAGTAACGTCACATACATATGCAAGGCATCAGGGCATGTTGACAGATTGACAACAGTAGAATGACTATGTGCAAGCAGAAGAAATGAGCAATTAGTAAACATCCCTCTGAACATCTAAATGATCTACATTTGAATGCTTTCGTTTTTTCTTCAGAATCCCAAGATGAAGCACAAAGCTACAACACCACTGCCCATCATTAACAGAACAGTGAAACAATGCTGTTGGGTTGTTTGGTTCTGTATATCTACTGAAATGACACAGTGACTATGAGGTTAAGGCAGTGGCGCTGGCAAGTATGTAGGGTAAGAATCCAACGCACAAGCATACAACTACTCAGGCTTTTTTCACATTACAGATACAACACCGCCATAAAACTCTGATTACCCTACCACATACATTTCAAAAACTAGCCAACAGGCCTGAAAAACAACAGCAGGCAGCTAAACAATGGGCTGCAATACACTAAATTATAACAGACAAACGTTCTGGAAACATCCATAAGGCAAACAAACAGACTCCCTCATTTAGCAGCGTCATCATAAGAACAGTTCGGCAATGGGTAACAACAATATACAGCTACAAAACCAAACCAAACTGCTATATGATAAATTATGGCAATATTTGACTCATTCACAAAATCAAGAAGGGCAGAAATTGGTTGAGGTTGATAGCACGTTGAGCATATTTGCTGGATCCGGATGAGCAGATCTCACATCAGATTATCATTCTCAAAATAACAAGCCTGGGTTATAAGAAAAAAAACACAGTTTGCCCTCACCCCTGGGAATATTGAATAAGAACTGAACTCCTTCTGAAAACCTTCATCGTGAGCATGTTCTAAAGTCCAAACTCCAGATTTTTAAACAACATAGAATAGGTTATATTACTGTACAGATTTTTGTTCTGACTCTCTGAACTTGGTATATAAGACTAAACAGCCAGACAAGATAATGAGCTAATGTTCCTACCTGTTTACAGTTATGTCTGCATTGTCCTGTTTATTTGTTTGCTAACACACAAGATAAGCTACATTCAACACTGCCAACACTCACTATAGAGCCTCCAAATGCATTTGTGTCATTGTGAGTGAATGGTGGATACAGGTAAAATAATGTGTATGTAATGAGTACATTGTTCAATAAAAATCCAAATAATCTGCTGTAGTCGCAAATGTATAAAAAAAGGTTAAAAAAATCAACAAATTAATAAAAAAAGTGTAGAATGTCAACTTTAGTTCAAGAATATTTGCATCAACACAACAAATCACTGCTGCCAATAACATAAAGTCAAATCGATGAGCAAAATGCAATGGGGGACCCTTAGGGTTTTCTATGGCTTCTCTGAAGGCCTTATGATTTCATGTCTGCAATTTTGGCCAATTTTTATTCAATACAATCAGGCTTGTTTCCAAGCTGTGCAAGATTACAATACTCTCATTCCATTATTAAGCTTTTATTTTTATTTATTTATTTCTTAATAGCTTTGATTGTTTTTTTACTGAGAGAGTCACATGACTAAATATATTGTAGTGTTGACAGACAAGAAGACAGACAGATATTCTGTCGATACGGAAACAAAGAACTCTTTAATTAAGATTAACAGTACCTCAACTGAGTCAGTTCGTGAGTCAAAGGGCGCAATGACTCACACAATGAATCACTGTGGATCTCAAACACAAACACACACATGCTGGCAAGGTCACTAACCACGCCACACTTCTACAAGACTGTGACTGATCAAAGCATAACCACGTAATGCACACTTACAGAGCAACAGTGCAAGTACAACACACAGAATTAGTCTTTAAGATCTCTGCTAGCCGTTTCCCAGGGTTCCCCCAGCCGCCATGGTTTGTTTAAGTGGACCCCCACTGATGTAGGACGTAGAGGCGCTATTAGAAATTGGCATTTAGGTTTTTGCAGGTGTAAAACTGAAGGCCTAGGTCTAATAGTCACAGTTCCTTACTGATAAAAGGATTCAGCCGTGATAAAACTACTCTACAGCTGCATGGTTTCAAGACAATTTCCAAGAAAGCCATTTACCATTGAAAATGAAGTCCAATCAAATCCAAAAGGCCCAGAGCTACTGCCAGCAGCTTCAGGTAATGTTCACATCAGCCATCAGAAAGGGGAATAAATGTGATTAATAAAGAGTTTCTCCTGCTTTTGTTGGAGTAGCTGTCTCTAATGTCCAGAAGAAGAAGTCTTTCTACTAGATTTTGGAGTAGGATTGCTGTGAGGGTTTGATTGCATTTAGTGACGAAAGCCCTAGTAAGGTCAGGATGTAGAATAATCACCCCCCACCTCATTAGCCCTAACTTCCCAAACTTTATTGCAAACAAATTGGATGAAGAGACAACCATCTTCAAGGGAACACAGTTTTGAGACATTTGGATTGTGGTTTTTGAGAGTGGCGTAATTGTTGGTGTCAGAAGGGCTGGTTGAGTATATCTAGAACTGCTGATCCCCTGTAATATTCAGCACAACAGTCTCTAGAGTCTCTAGAGTCCATGCCAGTAATGATGGAGCACACCAGATGTCAGTAGGACTGTCCCAGAGCTTTGGGACCATCACTGAGAGAGCTGGACCACCCTTGAGTTTTTTCTTAGTCTGAGGAATCCTCAGAAGAAGCTGGTCAGCAGATCTCAAGGCTCTTGACGGTGTACGTACACTGTTAAAAGTATAAGATCCTTGAGGAACTTATGGAGGTTCTTCAGCTTGACTTAAGGTGCTTTGCAAGACGTTGTGGCATGGACTGTATTAGGTGATGGAAAGCGTTTATTATAGAGGTTAACTGCATCATTGGCCGGCATTCAGTGTGAGAGAAGCTTATTCTCAGTGGTCATAATTTTCTGATCTGTGTACTTATTGTTTTTTATTAGTATTTAGTATTTATTTAGTATTCATACATTGTATAACTTACTACTGAATAAAACAATATCAGTTTTTAATAAGGGATTTTTTTTGAGCAGTAGTGTGTATTTGGTAACTTTGGCAACTCATCACCCTTTCTATAAAGTGTTGCTTATTTTGGAGGAACCTTATTTCATCTAACATAACAGATCATTGCTTTCAGCCTCTGACCTACAGACATCACTAGAGTCTGCATATCTTCCTCGCTGATGTTCCACTTGATGTACATTGCAGCCATTATCAGTTTCAGGGGCTTTTTGCATTCAGTCATGCCTTCAGTAAATGAAATGCATGCTCAGTGGAGTTCAGGTTGGGTGATTGACTTGGCCAGTCAGAACACTCAACTTTTTGGCTCAGATGTTACCCAACAGTTACTTTAGCATCATGTTTCGGTTCATTGTCCTGCTGCAAGGTAAAACACCGTCCCCTGGGTTTTGAGGCATGTGGTTGGACCTGAGCAGCGATTCCCATTATTCTCCTCTTACCTCAAATGTAGCTGATCAACCAAAACATGCCTGGGGTCCAACGTTTCCTTCTTTAGTCCTACAGTGGCGCTAATGTAGCTAACGAGTAACAGATTAGCATCATTACCCACCATTGAGTCTCACACATCTGCCTCAGATCCATTAACGTGGTTCTTCACACTGCATGACATGATATGTGATGTAGCCTATAGCTATAAACAACAGTACAACAGTAGCGGCCATCTTTAAGTAATTAACTAATTGGTGGGGTATGAGCTTGCATTGGAGCTAAAGAAGGCAACTTTGGACACCAAATATGTCTTGGCTCTTGACTACATTTAGGGTAAGACACTGTATGTCCAAATGTTTGTGGACACCCTTTCCAATGAATGCATTCAGCTACTTTAAGTTCCACCCACTGCTGACACAGATGTGCTCAGCTTGTCTAGTACCGGTACCTGTACCTATTGGCACCATGCTGCCTAATGCCAGGCGTGGGCTAGAGGGGTATAAATCCCACAGCATTTAGCTGCGTTCAACTGTGTTCTCTGGAATGTTGGATAGTGCTCCATCTAACACTTCTGGGATGAGCTGGGGAGGTCTCACAAGACTCTTGTCTCTGAATGCAATCAAATACTCACAGCAAGGCTTCACAATTTAGTAGAAAGCCTTCTTCTCTGGACAGTAGAAACAGTTATTCCAAAAAAGACAAGATACTCTTTTTAATGCTCCTGATTTCAAAAGGAATTAACAGGTGTCTCCATACTTTTGTCCATTCAGTGTATCTTTAGAATAACTGTTACTTTAAGATGTTTCCACACACCTCAGTGTTCACCATCCTGCTGCTGCTTATGGATTTGGATCAGATCTGTTTTTCCCCTCCACATCGTTCTCAAGTTAATCTTCATCTCATTTGTCTGTAAGACGTCTTTCCAGAGCTGTGCAGACTTTCTTATATCCTTTCTCCCCTGCTCTGGAGATACCCTGCTCTCCGAAGTCTGGAGATACCCTGCTCTCCAGACTTACCTGTGGTTTGTATTTTGTAAACTCTCTGAAGTCATGCTGGCTTATTCCTCTCTGTATGGCAACCTTTGACATATCTAAGGGTACATACTGAAGAATGGGGATATATAAAATGTTTTATTTTTCCAATAAAAATGACAATAATGATAATAATAATAATAATAATAATAATAATAATAATAATAATAATAATAATCCCAGAGTCCAGTACAGTTGTTCCAGGCTCCAAGCCAGGAAATGTTCAAGCTGTGACGTAGAGTCACTTTGGTGACGAGCCGTAGAAACATTAGGTCGGGATGCAGATTCACGCTGATAGTGGACCACGGAAACATCCATGTGGCGATGTAGAGACCCTCCAGCGGTCATTCAGTCCTTTAGAGTGCTTTGGTGTGGAATGCTTACCAAAAACTACCAAAACTGTTCACAGTGGTGGTGAATGGAACCAGACATTTGCAGAGGTTAATGTGTCTGAAAAGCCCCATCATAAACCAGCTCCAGCTGTGTATACATCAATCAGCCATATCATTAGTACCAATACCCAATATTGAGAAGGTCCCCTTGTGCCGCCAGATCTGACCATTCGAGGCATGAACTCCACAAGACCTCAGAAGCCGTCCTATCTGGTATCTGGCGCCAAGATGTTCGCAGCAAATCCTGCAAGTCCTGCAAGCTGTCAAGTGGGGGCCTGCACGTCACCTTCTTTAAACCACGTTTGGTAGGTACTGACCACTACATACCAAAACAAAAAATCCAAGACAAGATCTGCCTGATGTTTTGGAGATGTTCTAGCTATCTCAGGTTGGCTCTCGTCAAAGTGTCTCAGATCCGGATGCTGGAGTTTTAGTGGTCTGGGGAAAGGGTTTCCAGTTCCAACAACACTGACAGAGGTGGATATTTCACCAGTCCTCTAAATAAACTGTATCTTTACCACCAGTTTCTTAAAAAACAGTGAAGAACTGGAAACCAACACAGTTAAACAGGAGTGGAGGGGTTGTTGATTTCAGATAGGGGATGAGGTTAAATTTTGATATGCTGTCAAAGAAATACTGAAACAGTAGATCAGTCTTTTTTTCAGGCTATTAGGGTTCAACACATGTTCAGGGGATCAGAGTTGAGAACCTTATATGACCACATTTATCATCTGTGAGCTGAAATCTAAACTGGTGATTTTGCAGATGATGCTGCAGTTCTAGCATAAAGCATTATTTATAGTCAGTGATTTAAGGAAATGTTTCTAATCAAGAATTTAGTAGCACCTTTTAAAGAAATACTATAAAAAAACTTTAAGTACATTCAGGAGTGTATACTCTCATCATTCTAAAAATTATCAAACTAATACTCAAACTAATATATATATATATTGGAAATATTTGTACTTTTACTTATTTACTTGTTTACTTCTGTCACCACTGAGTGGTTGTAATAAAAAATAGTCCTAAAATTACCAAAATGAGTTTTATCATTAGAAATACTATATATATATATATATATAATATAATTTTAAATAATATATTCTAATTATATTATATATTGTATGTACACTCAGAAGGTGTGTTTAGGTTTGCTGGTGGATCTGGGTGCAAATAAAATGGCTGTACTGGTTTTGGTTGTTGTCATCCCAACCTCTGGTTGGGAATTTCATATATTTTTAAAATACTGGTTTACCATTGAAAAACCAGTGTGCTGGAGTACCGTGCCAAAAATACCATAATTTTGTCTTCAGCCAATCACTGATAGACCTCAGTGCACTGTATAAGGTCTTTTATCTTGCTGAAGATGCTTGCCTATCTATAAAAGATGAGTGTAAGCAAGCTCCTCACTGCATGAACCCTTTAATCATGCAGGATGGCAGATATAGGGGACTATTCGATCATGTAACACTCACCAAGGTGTACTGGGACTCTTTAGTCATGTTCTAATCCACAGAAGAGAGGATGTGTGTTTTCTCAATTAGGCTTTTGTTCTCCTCTGAGTTATGTGGTCCCTGCCTCTATTTACTCACATTTTTAACCACTGGATTTTATGATGTTGTTCTTCACAGGGTAGTTTA
This sequence comes from Salminus brasiliensis, assembly GCF_030463535.1. NCBI lineage: Eukaryota > Metazoa > Chordata > Actinopteri > Characiformes > Bryconidae > Salminus > Salminus brasiliensis. The sequence goes on along the minus strand of NC_132880.1, from coordinate 43,261,723 downwards.
ATAATGATTTAGGATCGATGTACAGACTAACCCCCAAAAGACATGTACTGTGAGCTTCCACATGAACGACTTTGTGGTGTCCCATGTCAAGTTTGTGTAATGGATCTCCAAAAGGATGCTGACTCAAGAGCAAACTCATAAAACCATTCCCTGAGGGTCAATCATTTGAAGGCTAAGAGAGATTCCCTTAAATAGCTTACATTGCAGGCACGTTAGAAGCATGCTTTAGCTTGTGATGATGTTTACTCGAGGAAGTAGATCAGTTTAACTGATTCAGTTACATTGTTCTACCAGTTTGGTTTAGAACGTTTGGGTTTAGACTGATCTAAATCTCTCACAAAACTACTCACAACATTTTCCTTCACTTAACAGAAGTTACAAATTACAAATTACAAATGTTTCTTAGAATGTTTAATTGAACATTTTTACTTATTCATGAATTAATGGGCTTTCACATTTGATATGTATATTTCAAAAAGAAAAGAAAGTTCATCAGTTCATAAACGTATTAATATATAATAAATAATACATTCTGAATATTTTCTGAATTTGAACTGATGTTAAACTTTAAACTCAATAGTATTTTTTTATGTAAAGATTTAAATAAATTAACAAATATTTCTTTTTTTAATTAGGTTTACATTTTTAAACTTACTTTTTTAAACAGATTTTTTTTATTTTTACTTTTTATACTTTTTTTCATCAGTTCAAATTCAGAATGCTTATGTTTTTATGCTTAAGTAAATGCTCTAATTCTTTATTTTGGAAACATTTTATTTCACATTCTTTAAACATTATGTATCAGTGTGATTATACATCAGTATCAATGTTTATTTGATTTTGAATGCTGCTTAAAATTTCCATACTTTAAGTGTTGGTCTAACTGGGAATGTTGTGTGAGAAACATTCTAATAGCGCTATGAAGCAAACCATTTTTTAACCACATTTTTAAAATGTTCCTGGAACATTATTTCTGTAACATTCCAGGAACATTTTCGAAAACATGTTCTTACAATATTTTGTAAGAACATGTTCTGAATGTTCTTACAATGCTAAGAACATAGCTGAGGTATTCTTCAAAACTGCTGCTTCTTAAGGATAACTGTAATAACCAACATGATCTCAGTAGTCCTATAAAGTTGTGGGACTTACTCAAGTTATTATTAGGTGAACTGTAGCGCCCCACATGCAGACTCGATTTGATATTGTAGATTTAATTTGAGCATTAAAGTCCACATAATAGCAGATATTTAGATGTTTAATTATTTTTTATGTTCTTTTGCCAGATCAAATTCATATTACAATGCAATACAAGCTTGTTATCATTTACTGGAATACATTTGCATTATGACATGACTCCAAACAGAGATTAATAGATCTGGTCTACAAAAGATCAGATGTGTATCAGATATGTGGAAATTTGAAAAGGGCAGCGTTTGGACTGCGTTCCTTAAACAAACTGCTTTCAGATGTCAGACTGTGGTTTACTCTGTGCAGCAGTGTACAGGGGGATAATCCACAGGGTAAGAGGAGCTATCAGCAGATCTTCAGCAGATATAAACAACAGGACAGCATTTTCAGGTAGAAGTAATTATTCTACGCAAGGTGGAGGAAGAGTGAACATGGAGAATCTGATGTATGGAGAAAGTGATGTATGTCCCAAGTATAACCTTAAGTAAAAAAATGAAACTTTTAGTTGGAGTGGATATAAAAACATTCTGGTTCCAGGTCATTTTGGTGCATTTTTTATTGGTCTATTTATTATGAAATTTTAACTTGAAAAAAACTGCTATTCACATTATTTCAAAGATAAAAACCGCAATAATGGAAATACAAGTTTTTTGCATGACAGCATTGAGCATATCGCTTCTCAAATATCTCATTTTTGTCCATTTTTAGTTTTCTCAATCGTTTAAACCCTGTAGCTGCATGAGGAATGAACTAGTAGAAATGCCCTAAAATTACTTGGATTAAAATATTTTCACATTTACTTCCATTGAGTACGTTTTTGCCTTCTGCTGTAAAGTTTAAACCATTTTGGAGATACATTCTACTCTTATCTATGGAAAAAAGACAGATCTTTCCCCAGCAGTGCTCATCCAGTGCTCCACCAGTGCTCCACCAGTGCTACACCTCTCCTAAATATTAACATTTACATTTACATTTATGGCATTTAGCTGACGCTCTTATCCAGAGAGACTTACAAGGCTACTCACATTACAGAGTTGGGCCAATGTAGTGTTAGGAGTCTTGCCCAAGAACTCTTATTGGTGTAGCACAGCATAGTCACCCAGACTGTGGTTCAATTCCCATTCTCCCAGTCTCCCATGTGGTGTGGTAGCTCACTGGCAGGTAGTGGTGTTATTTGTTGCGCCACACCAGCCACCAACATCTGTGGCTGGTTCTGCTGCCTGTCTGCTATTTAAGCCACTTATTCTCTAACTCTCAGTGCTAAGCCTTGCACCTACCCATGTGCTTTTCTTCTCCCACACCGTTTGTCAGATTAGTGAGGCTTTAGTGTCCATTTTCTCTGTCCCAGTTCTTTTTCTACTGTTAGCCATAGACTGCATTTTATTAGCATCATGTTTTGCTTTATCCCTTTAGAGTTGTAGTTTTTTTAGTTGGCTCTTCAAGTAGCATTAGCATTAGCTTAGTCTCTTAGTCTTTGGCCAAAATGTATATTCAATTTAATTAGATTTTTTTTTATTAATATGGTGCTTTTTCCAACAAATGTTGAAAATGAATGTCACAAAGCAGCTTTACAGAGATCCGGGTCCGAGTCTTTTTTTGGGCAAGCTAGTGGCAACAGTGGCAAGGAAAAACTCCCTCGGGTCGAGAGGAGGAAACTTTGAGAGGAACCAAGACTCAAAAGGGGAAGCCATCCTCCTCAGGTCGACAGCGGATCATAATAATAAAAATCAAAACTTAAAAACTACAAACCGGATTCCAAAAAAGTTGGGACACTAAACTAATTAAAAACGTGAAAATGAATAAAAACTGAATGCAATGATGTGGAGGTGCCAACATCTAATATTTTATTCAGAATAGAACACAAATCACAGATCAAAAGTTTAAACTGAGAGAATTTATAATTTTAAGGGAAAAATATGTTGTTTCAAAATTTCATGGTGTCAACAAAAGTTGGGACAAGGCCATTTTTACCACTGTGTGGCATCCCCCCTTCTTCTTACAACACTCAACAGACGTCTGGTGAATAGAGGAGACCAGTTTCTCAAGTTTAGAAACAGGAATGCTCTCCCATTCATGTCTAATACAGGCCTCTAACTGTTCAATCGTCTTGGGCCTTCTTTGTCGCACCTTCCTCTTTATGATGCGCCAAATGTTCTCTATAGCTGAAAGATCTGGACTGCAGGCTGGCCATTTCAGTACCCGGATCCTTCTCCTACGTAGCCATGATGTTGTGATTGCTGCAGAATGTGGTCTGGCATTATCTTGTTGAAAAATGCAGGGTCTTCCCTGAAAGAGATGACGTCTAGATGGGAGCATATGTTGTTCTAGAACCTGAACATAGTTCTCTGCATTAATGGTGCCTCTCCAGACATGCAAGCTGCCCATGCCACAAGCACTCATGCAACCCCATACCATCAGTGATGCAGGCTTCTGAATGGAGCGTTGATAACAACTTGGGTTATCCTTGTCCTCTCTGGTCCAGATGACATGGCGTCCCAGTGTTCCATAAAGAACTTCAAATCGTGACTCATCTGACCACAGAACAGTCTTCTATTTTGCCACACTCCATTTTAAAAGACCCCTGGCCCAGTGCAAACGTCTGAGCTTGTGGAGCTTGCTTAGAAATGGCTTCCTCTTTGCACTGTAGAGTTTCAGCTGGCAACAGCGGATGGCACGGTGGATTGTGTTCACTGACAATGATTTCTGGAAGTATTCCTGAGCCCATTCTGTTATTTCCTTGACAGTGGCATTCCTATTTGAGGTGCAGTGACATTTAAGGGCCCGGAGATCACGAGCATCCAGTAGAGTTTTACGGCCTTGACCCTTACGCACAGCGATTGTTCCAGATTCTCTGAATCTTTTGATGATGTTAAGCACGGTTAATTATGAAAACTTAAAAGTCTTTGCTATTTTACGCTGGGTAACACCATTCTGGTATTGCTGCACTATCTTTCTGCGCAACAATGGTGGAATTGGTGATCCTCTTACCATCTTGGCTTCAGAGAGACACTGACACTCTGAGAAGCTCTTTTTATACCCAATCATGTTGTCAATTGACCTAATTAGTGTTCCAGCTGTTCTTTATATGCTCAATTTCCTTTTTCCAGCCACTTATTGCTACTTGTCCCAACTTTTTTGGGATTTGTTGACACTGTGAAATTTTGAATCAACATGTTTCTCCTTTAAAATGTTACATTTACTCAGATTAAACTTTTGATCTGTCATCTATGTTCTATTATGAATAAAATTTTGACATTTGCCATCTCCACATTATTGAATTCAGTTTTTATTCACAATTTGTTTAGTGTCCCAACTTTTTTGGAATCCGGTTTGTAAAACTAAGCTAAAAATAAAACTTAACTGAATCAAGAAAAAATGATAAATGAAAAAGTGAGTGAGATGATTGATATATATATATACCTTTCACACCTGCTGTTTTGGTTTAGACCAAACTGAAAAGTCTGAAGGTTCGAACCGAACTGGGTAGGTACGAAAGCACCCATAGTCTCCCTCATTTACACATCAGTCCACTACTGTTCCTCTCTAATGGCACAGAAGACAATAAAGATCTAATGTTACAGTATCTGCCTGCACCCATTGTCCTTTCTACCTCTCATCCAGGCTCTGAAAAAGCAAGCACACAGACACATCTAATAAATAAAATGACCAGGTCAAAGTGATCTTCTCACTCACGATGAGCTCATTTGGCTGCTCTGGTCTACTCAGTCGATGGGATTTCCTCTCTCTTTCTTCTGGAAACTTAATGGTTGACCCTGCTGAAGCTAATTTACAGTCCATTTCACTAATTTACGAGCGTCTGTGAAACAGCCAAGTACAGTCCGCAATACATGTTGCAAGAGAACTTTTCTGGATTAAAGGGAAACAATGGATGTTTTGACACAGTTTACATCCAGGAGGCCAAGCCAGAGTCAAGAGGCTTTCTGCTGGGTCAGGATGGGAGAGGAAGCTGTCTGGACATGAAGTGAAATGTGAATGAAGTCAAATGAATTTTGCTGTTCTCAAAACATTTCATATTGTATTGTTCATTGCTTAGCTCAGCAGACGATAAGGTGATCTGAGGATTGCCAGTCTGAATAACAAGTCATGCTGCTTTGCCATCAGCAGCCAGAGCCTGAGTGAGCATAATGGGCCATGCTCTCTTTGGGTAGACGGAAGGATGCGTGTGCTAGTCTTCACCCTCCTAGTGTTAAGAGCATTGCATTTGATTTTTTATTGCATTTAAGTTCTAACAAGTCGGTTGGGCAATTGGCTTGAACATTGCTAGACTACATGTCCAAATTCTTCCCTTCTAATAAAAGCATTCAACTACTTTAGGTTGCATCCATTGCTGACACAGATGCACACACACACACACACAGCTTGTCTAGTCCCTGTAGAGAAGTGTGGAAAATAGAATAGGACCCTCTGGAGCAGTAGAAATCCTTCCTTGGACAGTAGAGACAGTTACTCCAACTAAAGCAAGATAAGCTCTTTTTATACCCTTTTATACCCTCTTTTTATACCATTTCAGAAGAAACAATGAATGAGCAGGTGTCCCAATACTTTTGTCTGTACAGTGTAGGTGGAAGCGCATTGTTATTTATTCTGTACAGTACATTACATAAATTTTAATTAATTATTATTATTTCAGGGCCTGTCATCATTGTCATCATGCTGTGTTTCACTTTACTCTTCCTCACACATCTGAATAATCAGATTATTATAATCTGTCAAATAATCTCTTTCTGCTTCATTCTGACAAAATGAAAAAGTGAAACAAGCTTTGTTAAAGTCAGTTTCTTTTATTTGTCTATTTTCTGGATTTGGGTATGTGTACTGGAGTGCAAACCACTCAGCAAATCATTCTAGCATATTTTGTTTATACAGTCTACTAGAAAGCTGTTAAAATATATATCAATATTGCCAAAATGCATTATAATAATGATACCATAAATAAGAACTTCTTTCTTATAATGAAATAAGAAAGTTCTGTCTGTCTCTAACGGTCTGCTCAGAGTCCGTTCTTTTAGCATGTGTGCAGCTGCAGTTCTAGACTGTGATCATTACACATCATCAGGTACCCATTCAGCGTTCAGCAGAACGACAGTAGTGGGTGTGGCATGGCGGATAGCAATACCACTCTCTCTGGAGTTCGGTTTCTTGGCAGGAACACCACACTGCACCAATAAGAGTCCTTGGGCAAGACTCCAGACTCCTAAATAAATGACATAAACAGGGGCACTATAAGGGGATGGGGGGGGTGTTAGGGCGATTCTAAGGACCTGTGACTGACAGGGGCCCTAGGAGATGTATTAATTGAGTATTTTGGCAGAATTGTTAGAGTTGTGGGGCCCAGCGTAATCTTTTCATGGGACCCCAAATCCCCGGCGGTGCTCCTGGTCATATTTGTGAATATGGAGAATGAGCAGGCTACACTATCAGAAGCGATGGTACTTTTTGTTAGCTATTTTTTGTATAATTTCATTAAAAAATGACTCTTTGATTTATGTGTTTACTGGAACTGATAAAGCGTTTTGAAAATCAATGATAAAGACAAAAAGGTCTATGCCAGATGATTCTAGCATAAAACAATAAGGTTATTAATAGTTAATAAAGCTTTTTTTTTATAAAGTTTTATACCAGAAGCATCTGGCATAGTCCTTTTAGTAAGCAATGGGGGCCAAACATACACGAAGCATATCGTCACTGTCACAGAAAAAAATAATTCTAATTTCTATTGGTCCATTCATCATGGAATTGTATACAGTGTAAAGAACATCTGCCAGAATGGAGAAAAATAAGGCTGGTATAACTTACATGGGGTGTATTACAGGTGCTACCAAGGTTTGGCTGTGTTTTAGGGACACGCTGCATATTACATGAAGATAAACGAGTACAATTAAAGCTGATTATTGCATCAGCATTGGACCCACTGTGTCCAAATCCCAGCGATGGGACCACACTATCAAGGGACCAGCCACGTCAAATTCCACCGCCTCCGCTGTACTGGTGAAAGAGCTTGAACATAGTATAGCATTAAAAAACTTCGGAAATTAAAGCTCACTCTGCCACATCTGTGGGGCCCACTGATGGGCGGGGATCCACCACCCCTCCGCTGGCTCAGCATGTGATTCCAATATTAGGTTCTTAGACTGCAGCACCTTTTCCACTAATGACATAATGTATATGGAAATCACAAGCCAGAACAGAGCATTAGCCCCTTATTTCATCACCGCTTAGTGCTTAATGATGCCTTTAATCAAAGACAGATTACCACAACATAAACCCAATTATGCCAAATCGAACAATACTGCAGGCTTTTGACTCTGCGAAACGGCAAAACCCTCCAGGGTTCGGATGGTGCAACCAGGTCCGACTCGGCTCAATTAGCTGTGATGGCCAAACAAAACAAGCTCAGGAACAGTCGGCGACTCGGAGGAATTGAAAGACAAATAGAGCAGGGAACGAGCGGGGAAGTGGGACATGCTCCAGCGGGCACAGGTGCTCTCACTCTGCCCCCTGAACCATGCAGCCCGTCTGGGCGGACGGCGAGGCTCTCGGCCCAGGTGGGCCCAGGAAGCTCTGGTCTGTGAGACAACTTTGTCGAGGAGAGCCGGTTCACACCTGGCCTTCTGGACAAGGCAACCATCCATCGTAATGACGGAGGTAATTAATCAATTTAAAGCTTAGCCAGAATGGAAACCACCTGAGCTGGGCACGGCGTTGGTATGAGGACTTGAAGATGAAGACGTGGTTCAGTCATGAGCCTAATGTAGTCATAACCTAAAGAGCTGAGATGGAAGGAATTCGTGTCGGAAAGAGAGCGAGAGAGGGAGTTGTGTTGAGAATGGAGCTCCTCAGTTGAAAGATGTTTCTTGTTCATTTTACAGCGGTCAGTTTTATAGTCCACTACATAAACTAAAACTGAGTGTCCTGCCTTTTTGAAGAAGACCACCCTTGGACAGCTGTGTTCTCTGGCGCACGCTTGTGTTTTCATGTTTATTTCAGGCTTTTTTTGTTCTGAGTAAATGGTGAGGTAGTTTCAATGACCTCAAGTTTGCAAAAAAAAAAAAAAAAAGTATTTATGGCATTGACCCATGACCCGGATGACCTTATGACCACATGAGGTCTACGTCTTCTATCATTTATCCTTGAAGCTCCTCCCACATCCACACTGAAGTGGTGTTCTCTAGGCCACACTGGTTTTGAGTGGTTGCTGGAGTGAACTACTGTAGATCTAGTGTGGAACTACTGCAGATCCTTGGCATTAATGGCCATTAATACATACTGCCTAAGTGTGGTCCTGGTGTTCTAATGTCCAATTCCTAGACAATCCTGAAGGCCTTGATTACCTGGACTGTATCTGGTAAACTGTAAAATCTTGCAAGTCTTGCAATTCACCCTTTTTGACACGGCCTCATAATAATTTTGGACAGTACTGTCCGTTACTGATGTAGAAGCAGAGCTGCTGACTTGGCAGATGAACACTGTCCAAAGCGTGTCCAGTTGCTACACTTGTTACTGTGAGGACCTCTACTGGTGTGCCAGTGCACACACAATCTCAAGTCCTGAGATACCAGTGAGATACAGTGGTCTTCAGTTCAAGGTTATTGCAGGAAACTGAATATATATCGAAATTGAAACTTCAAAACAATAGGATCAAATGTTGACACCAAATTAAAATAATATTC